>NC_051067.1:106820661-107065661 GCF_004664715.2 Peromyscus leucopus | reverse complement strand
CGGCAACTTCCTCAATGGCTCCCAGGTAAGTGAAAGCACTTGGGGACTGGAGGTCCGGGCTCTGGAACCAGCTAGGACCAGACTGAGACAGGGCCCTTTCAGAGCAGTGGCTTTGAGCTGAGCTACCTGGAGAAGGTGTCGGAAGTGAAGGACACCGTGCGACGCCAGTCCCTGCTGTATCATCTCTGTTCCCTGGTGCTCCAGAGCCGGCCTGAGTCCTCTGACCTCTACTCAGAAATTCCCGCCCTCACCCGCTGTGCCAAGGTTAGTGCCAGGCAGAGATCCCACTAAGAATGGCTGAAGTACAGTGGGGCACTGCTTCTTGGGGTGAATCCTTCTATCTGGGCTGCTGTGTCAAGGCTTGCTGAGGCTGCAGGCATGTGAGCTGTATCCTCTGCCAGTGGCTGGACCACACCCGTTCAATTTTGGGTCTGTTTAGTTGCCACTTCTCCAAGAAGCCTTTTCTGTTCTTGCTTGGAGCAACTGGACTGGTCTGTCTCTTGTATTAAGCTGTTTTTTTGTTTTTATTAATGAAAGCAAACATTCTATCACTGAGCTATATCCCCTGTCCACTTCTTACTTTCTGAAACAGGATCTAAGTTGCCCAGGTGGACCCTGAACAAACACTGTAGCCCAAACTGTCTAGCCTGGACCCAGGGGCACAGCTGAGAACTGGCCTCTTCAAACGCTCACAGGCAGGCATGGCAGTGCTAACCTGAATGTAGCTTCAGGCCTCGGGCAGTGACTTACATAGAGGACCGCTGCTGTGTACTCTCTTGCTTTTTAGGTGGACTTTGAGCAGCTGACCGAGAACCTGGGCCAGCTGGAGTGCCGGAGCCGTGCAGCCGAGGACAGCCTTCGGAGCTTAGCAAAGCATGAGTTAGCCCCAGCTCTGCGTGCGCGCCTCACCCACTTCCTGGCCCAGTGTACCCGCCGGGTAGCCATGCTAAGGGTAGTGCACCGTCGAGTCTGCAACAGGTAAGGCAGGGCCATGAGCTAGAGAGGACTGCCACTACCATCCTTTTAACACCGGGTAGGCCTCACTGTCCAAATGGCCCACTCCAACCTGCCTAGGTTCCACGCCTTCCTGCTCTACCTGGGCTACACTGCGCAGGCAGCCCGGGAAGTCCGCATCATGCAGTTCTGTCACACACTGAAAGAGTTTGCACTAGAGTACCGGACTTGTCGTGAACGAGTACTGCAGCAGCAGCAGAAGCGAGCTACCTACCGGGAACGCAACAAGACCCGGGGTCGCATGATCACTGAGGTAAATGCCCTGCGGGGTCGTGCCTGCCTCCCCATGGCTCCTTATCCTTGCTCCTAACCACTCTTCTTTCCCTGTTTAGACGGAGAAGTTCTCAGGTGTGGCTGGGGAGGCCCCCAGTAACCTGTCTGTCCCAGTGGCTGTGGGCAGTGGCCCAGGGCGGGGTGATGCCGACAGTCACGCCAGTATGAAGACTCTGCTTACCAGCAGACCAGAAGACACCACACACAGCCGCCGTAGCAGAGGTAGGACTTGTAGCTGCTGCTAGGGGAATGTGTTCTCATCTACCTTAGCCTTATTTCCCTCTCTCTTCCCTCTCTCGTCTCCCTTAGGCATGGTCCAGAGTAGTTCTCCTGTCACAAACACAGCGGTGGGGCCCTCCACTGCATCCCCTGAGGAGACTTCAGGTTCCAGTTTACCCAGTGATCCATCAGATGAGATAATGGATCTGCTTGTGCAGTCAGTTACCAAGAGCAGCCCTAGAGCCTTAGCTGCTCGGGAAAGGAAGCGCTCTCGCGGCAACCGCAAGTCCTGTGAGTATTCCCTTGTAAGCCCAGATTTCCTCCCTTACTCCCCTGACCCCCAACCTGTAACCCTGCTCTGTCACTGCAGTGAGACGGACACTGAAGAGTGGGCTTGGAGATGACCTGGTGCAGGCACTGGGACTAAGCAAAGCTCCTGGCCTGGAGGTGTGAGGGTGCTGCCACCAGGAAATCTATCTGGATACAGCTACAGTACAAGAGACTGAGCATAAAGAGGGCCTGGAGCAGAAATCTGGTTCACAAGCCTGAACCCAGGAACCAGTATTGTGAGCAGTATTAGATGTGTGTGTGTGTGTGTGTGTGTGTGTGTGTGTGTGTGTACGTGTGTGTGTACATGCACATGTATTTCATGTATTTTGCATATGTGAGTTCCCTCTTTGGAACAAAATAAAAGTTTACCTAGCTAATCCAAGAGCCTTTTTTCCTCTTTTAAGGTCTCTGCCCAGCTAAGCCAAGAAAGAAGTATCATAGGACTCCTACTTACTATACGTTATCATCCACATAGCCATTAGCCACATTCTAAACAATTTATTTAGTTATCCTATATTTCAGGCTGCTTTTGGCCCTTAAACTAGGCCCTCACTGCTCCAGGCATGGGGCCATGCAGCCTAACAGAACCAACCAGCGCCCAGCAGTCTGTGGCCACAGTGATGGCTATAACCGCTTCATCTGCCGCCGCTCCTGTCGGCGTTGGCGTTTTTCATTGTGTTCTGGTGCTGGCGCTCCACTGTCTGCTGTGAACCAGGGGCCCAGCACATTTACCCACAAGAGGTAAAGGGCCCGGCCTGGAGCCTAGGACAGAAAGGGTAACTTGAAGCCAGTTGCAAGGCCTAGCGGGGTGGGGGTGTGTTAAGGATTTTCTCAGGAGGCCCAGCCCTCCAGTCCACGTACCAGAAGCCAGAAGGACCAGATGTAGAGGGAGAAGCAACTGAGCACCTGCACGATGGCTGTCAGGAGGATCACGTCTTTAAGGTGCCTGTGGACAAAAGGAAGGCTGCCAAGGGTAGCAGACCGGCCCGAGGCCTGCCCCCTTCCATACTGTTCAAGTTGAAAGTAGTTGGGAGTCTTGGGCTGTGTGGGCCCCAGCGCCCCAGCCCTGGGGCCGCTCACCTGGGCTGGCGATGGGGGACACTCACTCTGCCATGCCCTGCTCCATGTTGAGGTCCATGCCACCATCCATCAAGGACCCATCCTCGGAGAAGGCTGCCCGAGCCATCGAGCTCATAGAGTGGTAACTGGCCCCATATACTGCCAAACTAAAGCCTAGGGCCAACTGCAGAACAAGAAAAAGAGTATCAAAAGCTGCTCGGCACTGACCCTGTACACTCACTTTCCCGGATGGGGATATGTTGTTTTAACTCCAGCACAGTGGCTGCGCCTTAAATCTGCTATTTCAGCCAGCAACTGCAACTCGGCAGTGACTGGCCTGCTTCTCTAGCAGCAGCCTGGCCACTCGGGTCACAGCCTGGCGGGAATTCTGTTCCCACAGGCGCCAGCCAGCTCTGCCTCTGCCTCTGCCACTAAAGGTAGCTTTAACTAAATCTCTATTCTAATTATAAATAAAACTCAAGAGTCAAAGGCTGGGGTGAAAACCTGCTAGCTCAGAGGCTGAGTAGCAACCAACTAACCTCTCCTTGCTGACATCTCCCAGGGAGCCTCCTTCAGCTCTGCCAAACAAAAAGAGCCACACCACTACAAATCCCTCCCTCCCTCCTTCTGGTGCCTCTCTCTCTCCCAGATGCCCTCTGATGCTCTATGATTACTTCCTGTCAACTAGTTGCTAACTCAGCCTCCTGACCCAAGGTTAATTTTATTGAATTAACGCAGATGCACACTTGGGTTTCACAGTGTGACTGAATATCCCCCAACAAGGATACTTACCCAGGCCCCAAATGAGGCGGATGAATAGAAGAAAACCAAGGTCACAAGGCAGTATATGGCCTACGAGCAAACACAGGATCAGGCTGGAATTGACAGCTACCCCCAAATTACCGGCTTTCCTCAACCCTGACTCAGAATTGGGCCAGACTAAGAGGAAGAAACCAAGCGGTAGAAGGGCTCTGCTTCCTGGGTCGTCAGTCCAGGAAAGAAGCCTTAGTGTAGTGTGAGGACAGCCAAGCTCAGCTGGGACTCATTGCTTCATTTCATTTTGGGCTTTTCTCCCTTCATTTCTTCATTTTGTTTCTAATTCTAGTTCACACTTCCTCTGTGCCTGGCACCTTTTTTTTGTGTTTGTTTTTGAGGTAGGGTTTCTCTGGCTGTCCTGGAACTCACTCTAGACCATGCTAGCCTCAAACTCACAGAGATCCGCCTGGCTCTGCCTCCCAAGTGCTGGGATTAAAGGTGTGCGCCACCACCGACCAGTACCTGGCTACTTTTTAAAAAATGTTTTAAAATATATTTTATCCATCTAGTGTTTTGCCTGTATGTATGTATGTGCGCCACATGTCTGCTTGTGTGCCTGGTACCACAGAGGTCAGAAGAGGGCACTGGATCCTCTGGAGCAGATGGCTGTAAACTACCATGTGGGTGCTAGGAATGGAACCCAGGTCCTCTCTCTTAACCACTCAGCTCTGGATACTGGGGTGAGGGTGGGGTGGGGGGCAGGCAGTGCTGGTGATCAAACCTAGGCAAGGGCTCTACCACTGAGCTACACTTTCTGTTTTCACTTCTCTTTCCTTGAGACTGGAGTCTTGCTTTGTTGCTCAGGTTATCCTTGAACACTCTAGCCTCAGTCTTTCAAGTAGCTAGAATTACAGTTATGTATCACTATGGCTGGCTTCTCTCATCCCCCCCCCCTTTCTGAGATGAGGTTTCTATGTAGACCAAAGCAAACGTCAAGCTTCCCGTCCTCCTGCCTCAGCCTACCTCGTGTGAGGATTACAGGCTTGTGCTTTCACGCCTAGCTTTTCGTTTCTTTACAACATTCTCTTTTGGAACCTTGGCTGTCCTCACCAGTACTCCTAATCAGATAGCCCTGAGGACACTGGAGCTATTAAAGGGCACAGAAAACACGAGGCAGGCAACTTACATTGGCTCCCAGTATGATCCTCAGGTAAAACTTGAGAGTTTCTTTGTTCTCTTCAAATATCTGCTTCTTCCCTCTTGTACCCACTTTGCCTTTGGGCTGCAGAGGGATGATGAGATGCTGTCAGCTTTTTCGCCTCACTCCTCACACCAGCCTTGTTATCTGCGCCTCAGCGAAGTCCTTATCGTACTCTGTCAAACCTAGCAGTCCCTGAGATGACTTCCACTCTAGTCCATCCTCCCCCTACAGTCAAGACACCATCTTTACCCCCAGCTATGATCGCCCAATGCTCTTCCTGAAATAACCCAAACTACATTAATACCTTCTTTGGCTCTCCTGGTAAGGTTCAGCTTTGGACTAAGGACCTCTCCGAAGGGACTCCAGGGGAACTTAATGGCGTCCCTCTCCAGCTT
This sequence comes from Peromyscus leucopus, assembly GCF_004664715.2. Lineage (NCBI taxonomy): Eukaryota > Metazoa > Chordata > Mammalia > Rodentia > Cricetidae > Peromyscus > Peromyscus leucopus. The sequence goes on along the minus strand of NC_051067.1, from coordinate 107,060,414 downwards.
ATGGGAGTGGGGGGGTAGTTCAGATCTGGAACTGACAACTGCGCCCCCCCCCCCGCCTCCTACACTAGTTCTGTATATTCCTGCGCCACTACTCGCCCCGCAATCCACTCCCTCTACCACAGTCCATTGGATGGCGCCCCTCTCTGGCCCAGTGCCTTATGTTTTCACTTTCCCAACACCGGGAAAGCTTGCCGGTGCGGACTCCACCCTCCCCATCCTTCTTACCGCCATAGTGCGAAGCAAATACCCAGCCACGGAAACAAGAGCGAGTAACTGGAACTGCAGTCAGTAGACACCACATCGGCAGCCCATGCACTTCCGGTACAGACCGAAGTCGTCAGGATTCTGGACGGAAGTGGATTCCATTTCCTTCCCAGGCCCCGCCCCAGGGGTGATGGGACTACACTTCCCAGAGAGCCTTGCGTGGGGGCGGAGACGGCAGAGAGGCGATGGCGGACTCACTGCCCCTGGAGGTGAGAGGAAGCGGTCCTCAGGCCTGGGTCGGGGACAGGCCCCGCCTTCGGGGTCCCGAGCTTTGGGGCAGGGCTGTCTGACAGCTCGCCCGGCACCTCCCGCCAGGCGGAAACCAGCCGCCCGGCGAATCCCAGGACCTGCAAACTCTGGGTAACAGCCCGCTTTGGGGCCACTTCGACCCCTTCGGTTGGGATACCATCCTCTCCTTACCCGTTGGCCCCAGAAGATGACTACTCTGTCCCCTCAGGAGGACAGACTCTCTAACCATCTCCTTCCCTTGAGATGGCCGTTCCCTCCCGCTCAGTTCTAGAAGATGTCCGCTCCACCGTCCCTGAAGGGTAATCAATTTTATCCCGGTTGGCCCCTCGGAATGGTCGCTGCGTTTCCCCCCGCCCCTCCCCCACCGTCCTCGCAGTTGGAAATAGACTGCTCCCTCCCCGTCAGTTCTGGGGACAGCAGCCAAGGTCTTTAATCTAAGACATGCCTGCTACCTCCCCAGTGATGGCTGCCCCAGTATTTTTCACCCCGTGAGATGTTCCGTTAGTCAGAGGCAAGAGTACTCTGCTCTCATGGGCAAGGAGATACAGATACAGCCTTTGTGCCTTGTATCTTTTTTGAAATGGCCTCTCAATTTGTTTTTTCCCTGGGAGTTGGCAGCCCCCTCCCATTAACCCAGAAAGGCCACTTTCCCATGAGTCCTAGAATGCACCCTCTCCTTAGCATAAATAGAACCTGCAATGACATCCTATTCCCTTTTGGCCCCAGAGGTTATCCTCATTCCTGTAAATCCCATGGATGACCAGTAGTAGTCCCTTGGGGTGGGTTCCTGGGATGATCACTCCACCATTGTCTCTACCTCTTTTAATACCAGAGAGGCTACTCCATTCTCAGCTTACTGAATTTTGACCCTCCCCATGAAGACATGTTTCCCTTTCTCTTTGCTCCCAGGGCTTATCATCCCAGAAGATAGGGCAGCCACTCTCTTAGCCCAGTCTTCCCTCCTAGCCCCCTAGGGATGGGGGCTTGGTCCGTCCAGCCCCATCAACTCTTCTTCATACCTCTCCTCTCTGGTCCTAGTCCTTCTCCTCTCAATAATAATCTGCTTCATCTCCCACCCCTTCCCTGAGCAAACCTTTGGTAAAAGTAGGGGTAAAGGACTCTATTTTTAATCCAGCAGAGACTGGCTGAATTCTGCCTCTGTGCTTAGCATCCGAGGAGAGAAGGAGAGAACACAATGGGCTAGTGAAGTCACTGCAGAAGGACTTCCCAGAAAGAGCTTCACATAAGGAAAAGAAAATAGACTTGCTGTATTGGTAGGGAGGATGGACTGGGGATGTTCTGAGACCAGCAGACCCAAGCATGGAGGCCTGGCGATGTTGACCCAGGAGTGAGGATTTTGTTCTGAGATTATTGGGGAACACGGAAGGTTTTTATCAGGGGTAGTGAAACTGGACACAACTTTTTGGAAAATTAACTCTATGACTATATAGAATGGACTGACGATGAACATAGAAACAAGGAGGGGCTGTAAAAGGAATCTAGGTCTAAGGGGATAAACTTTAGAGCTAGTAAGACGATGAAGTTGCAAAAGTAGAAATGTTAATAATGGCCATCTGGCAGCCATTTATGGACCATCTAGGTCCCTATAAGACTAATTTACATTATTGTTATTGTTATTATTTGGGTTTTTTTTTTTTTGAGACAAGGTTTCTCTGTGTAGTTTTGGTGCCTGTCCTGGATCTCACTCTGTAGACCAGGCTGGCCTCAAACTCACAGAGATCTTCCTGCCTCTGCCTCCCAAATGCTGGGATTAAAGGCATGCGCCACTGCCACCCGGCTAGATTATTTTTAATGTCTTCATTTTTCATACGTATAGAAACTGAAGCTCAGAGAAGTCACATACTTTGGAGATACTCACCTGGAAAGTAGTAGAGCTAGGATTTGATGAGTCTGAGTTAGCCTTGCCTGAAACTTCAGATTTGTGAGTAAAGAGTGGAAGACCACGAGTCCAAGTATCACTAGGAACCTCAGATTGGGAGTACAGTTGGCAGTAAAAGGTAAAGTTAGACTGAGGGCAAAAATAGCAATTTGGGTTGAGATTAGGTTGAGAACTATTTGAGTGTAGAACCCTGTAGACAATTGGCAGTATGAGACTAATGCTTGGTTAACATGACAACATAAAGCTATTACATTGTTGACTGTTCTTGTGCAAGTAAACAGAAAATCAAAAGATTGAACCTTGGGAGTCATGGGGAATGCAGAAATGGGACACTTAGCATGGTAAAGGCCTAGAAAACCTTGCCATAGGACTTGAGGCGGGAGGACTCTAAAAGAAAAGGACAGTTAATAGGAGATTGTTCCTACCTCCCAAGTGGCCCCTTTCTTAGTCCTAGATAGAGCCACCAACCTCACCACCTATAGACTCATAGAGCACAGTGAGAGGGAAGAGCAGTGTCTCCCAAACTTGCTGTGTTGTCCTACCTTAACAGCTAGCTGAGAAAACAAACTGATAATAGAGAAGATGGGAAAAGAATAGGGGGTCCCAAAGCCAGGCATCATGGCTCACACTCACAATTCTATCACATGGGATATAATTCTACTAAGGCAGGAGAATGGCTGTGTGTAAGTCTGGGTACAGAGTGAGTTCCAGGACAGCCTGGGGTACATAGTGAAACCCTATCTAAATGAGAGAAAAAAAAAAGAGTAGCATTTGACTTATGTTCTAGATCTATGGAAAATGCTATGATTTGTAACTTCTCACAAGAACCTATTTAAATCTCAGTTGCCATTTCACAGACAAAAGCAAGGCTCAAGGAAGTCAGCTAGCCAAGTGGAAACTTAGACTAGGTTTCTCTGGCCCCAGTGCCAGACCGTTTCTACCAAACTGGGCATGAATTTGGCTTCTTCTTACTTGGTACAAACCTGAACTCAGAAGTGGCTCATGTTAGGTCCATTCTGAGGAGATATGCCTGGAGGCTGGAGAAGGGAAGCAAATAGTTCATGAAGCTTTGGGTCCAAGATGGACTAGAAGCCAATGCTCCGATGCCCTCAGACCCAGTTCTAACAGCCCTCAAATACCTTATCTTTTTCCCTCAGATGCTCACATATATCCTGAGCTTCCTACCTCTGTCAGATCAGAAAGAGGCATCCCTTGTGAGTCGGGCTTGGTACTGTGCAGCCCAGAATGCCCTTCGAGAGGTAAGGTACCCACCTTACTTGATTCATTCTGAGTTGTCCCTCACTTCAACTTGCTCATGGCCTTGTTTATGCATCATCTATCCATCCATCCATATATACTCATACATTAATACATACAAGTCTTGGGGTTCAGAGCTTAAGAAGCACATTGTCCAATGAAGGAAAAAGACAGTTAGCATGAATAATTGTGATGCTGTGTGTTCAGTACCATAGCACTCAATGAAAAGGTGAAACAAAGATAAGGGTACCCAAACAAGATCATCCAGTAGCGTCAGGGAAGGCCTGAGAGAAGAGGATGAGAGTACATGTTGGTCGTCTAGACCTGGCATCAAGGTGTGGAAGTTCTGACAACAGTCACACAAATTCCAAATAACTGGATTGAGTTTTATGTGGGGGATGGTAGGAGAGGAGACTAGAATGTGGCCAAGATTGCAAGGTGGCAGATGTGCCAGGTAGCAGAGCTTGGGCTTTCTTCCAGTTACTGTTGTGGGGCCTTTAAGAAATGTGAAGGCAGGGCTGGAGAGATGGCTCAGCAGTTAAGAGCACTGACTGCTCTTCCAGAGGTCCTGAGTTCAATTCCCAGCAACAACATAGTGGCTCACAACCATATATAATGAGATCTGTTGCCCTCTTCTGGTATGCAGGCAGAATACTGTATATATAATAAATTTAAAAAAAAAAAGAAGAAGAAGAAGGAAAGACAGGGCTGGAGAGATGGCTCAGTGGTTAAGAGCACTGACTGTTCTTCCAGAGGACCTGGGTTCAATTCCAGCACCCACATAGCAGCTTACAACTGTCTGTAACTCTAGTACTGGGGTACTAAAACACCAATGTATATATAAAATAAATAAGTTATTTTAAAAAAAGAGAGAGAAGGGAAGAAATGTGAAGGCAGGCAAGAGACAGTGTGATGTGGACTCCAAAGTGGACTAGAGGGGCGAGACTGAGTATGGGGAGGCAGCCCAGCCAGGAGGGGAATGCAGACACCTGTACTATTGAAAGACAATGATCTTCTGTTAATTTTGATTTAATTATCAGTGAGATTAAGGTTTTTTTCCTCATTAGCAGTTTTGTCCTTTATCCACTTAACTGGTAGGGTCTTAATAATTTGCTTGCTCATTTTATGAGCTTTTTATATATTAAAGATTAATTTTTTTATATATTTGTTAAAATATATTTCTGATATGTTTGCCCTTTCATTTTATTTGTAGATAGCTGTTTTATTTATGAGATATAGAAATTCAACTTCTGTGTTGTTGATTATTTTCTTTTTCTTTTTTCCATGGTTTTTAACGATCCCTTGCCCTCCAGAGATTTCATCAGTGCATACTTGTATTTTTATTCTTTTAAAAAATACGACTAATTTCTAGAGTAGTGATTGGCTCAACAAAAATAAATTACTTCTGTTTTATGGTTTTAATGTTTTGTTTTCTTTCTTTCTTTTTTTTAGTTTAATTTTTTTTTTGGACAGTGTCTTACAATTTAGCCCAGGTTAGCCATGAACCACTAGCCTTAGCCTTCTAAGTGCTTAGATTATAGGCATGAGCTACCACACCCTCATTGGCTTTAACTTTTATCAGTGAGAAGTGTGTTTTATTCATGAAACTTATTTTAATTTATATGATAAAGTATGGAGCTGATCTGTTTGCTTTTCAAATTGCTCCTACATCATTTCTATCTAATCTTCTCTGTTAGGTTAGAAACCCCTCTGTTACATATCAAATGTATACATGTAAGTAGAGTCTGTTGTTGGATTATCTATCTGGTATCATGGATCTTAATGTCTAAAGGAATTGTATTTTGGACTTGTTGAAAAATTTAGAATGAAAAATTTAGAGTATGAGATATCCAGTTGCCAAAACTCAGTTGATAATTGAATGTCTATGTGAGAAATTCAAGAGAAAGTTATGGGTAATAAATATAGACTCAGATGTAATTAAAGAACGAGTAGGGCAGGAAGTGTAGCTCAGTGGTAGAGTACTTGACTAGAATGTATCATGCCCTAGGTTTGATCCCCAGAACTGAAAAAAAAAAAAAATGGATGGAAGTAAAGCCCCAAATCTGAGTAACTCCATGTAAGGGAAAAGTGTAACAAACAGAGGAATAGGAGACCAAGACTGGAGAGCATTTAAAACACCAAGTGGATGATTAATGATGTAAAATCCCATAGGGACTAGCAAAATAAAGAACAAATAGTGCTCATAATATATGCTGTGCTGTTGAATGTGGTGGCACCTGCCTGTAATCCTAGCACTTGGAAGGAGAGACAGGAAGGTCAGGAGTTCAAGGTGCATTACCATGCTTGGCTGGGATACAATTCGATATATCAAGGAAATAGAGTGGAAGAGACATGTGGGTGTTAAGAGTGAGGGTAACTTGATCAAGGGTGGTAAGAGTTTAGGAGGCCCAGCAGATTTGGGGATAGATGGTGGATTCAGAATTGGATATTTTGTATCAGGGTTTCTAGAGGTCCATGAAGCAGTTGATCTCTAATATGGTTGAGGAAAACAATATGGATCAGAAAGTAGCTGGAGCACATATCTGTGATCTCAACCCTTGGTAGACTTAAGCAGAAAAATTGCAAGTTAGAGTTCAACCTGGGTAAGATTCTGTTTCACAAAACAACAAAAAGAAAAGATAGGACTGGAGAGATGATTCAGTAGGCTGGCTGTGAAAAAAAAAATCCCTAGCACCTACATAACCCTCTCCTGTAACCCCATTGCTGTGGCAGGCAGAGACAAGAGAATCGATGGGGTTTGCTAGCTGCTAGCCTAGCTCCAGGTTCAGTGAGAGACCCTGTCTCAGGGGAATAAGGCAAAGAGTGATAGAGCAGGACATTTAGTGTCCTCCTCTGGCTTCCACATGTACCCCTACTCCACACTCATACAGCACATGCTCCCATACCAAAGACCCTATTGCCCTATAGGGTGAAGTATAGTGTGACAGAGAGCTCATGGAAGAGGACAAAGATTGTCCATGTGTATGTGTTATTAGGCAGAACAAGGCAGGGAGAACCTATTCATCTATGGTCTGGGTCTGTCTTTTGATAACTCCAGAGAGACCAGTGAAAAACAGGCTAAAAGGCAAGAGGAGACCCAAGGGGCACATTGGAAGTAACACAAGGTTAATGGCTACAGCCTTTCCCTAGCAGGTGGCATGGTAAAGAGGACACTGTGAAAGGCTAAAGAGAAGCTCCTACATGGTAGTGACTTGCTGGAGGGGAACTGGGACCAGGAATGAGTAATTCTGACAGGAAGGAGGGGAACTAAATGGCCCAACATTGAGTGTCTCCTCATACTTCCTAGGGGAAAACTGGAAAGAGAAATTTTGGAGATGAGAAGAGGTGCTATAGCATTAGGAGACTGAGGCAGGAGGATTGCTGTGATCACAAGGCCATCTTGGACTACATAGTGAATTCAAGGCCAGCTTGAACTACATAACTAGACCCTTTCCCAAAAAACCAAACCCCAAATCTATTGTTCATAGCCTCTGAGGAAGGACCAATGGAAAGACAAAAACAGCAGAATTCCCAGGAGATGAGGTGAGGAAAGCTCAGCAAGCCAGAAGAAAGGACTGTCTGAACCAAAGACTAGAAGTCAGAGGTAGGGTTCTATCAGGAGCCAGCTAGCAAGCAGGAACGGACTTCCCACCTGATGGCTTTGGTTGCTTTTTGAAGAACAGTCCATTTCTTTCTTTTCCTCTTCCTTCCTTCCTTCCTTCCTTCCTTCCTTCCTTCCTTCCTTCCTTCCTTCCTTCCTTCCTTCCTTCTTTCTTTCCTCCCTTCCTTCCTTCCTTCCTTCCTTCCTTCCTTTCTTTCTTTCTTTCTTTCTTTCTTTCTTTCCTTTCTCTCTCTCTCTCTTTCTTTTTTTGTTTTTTGTGTTTTGTTTTGTTTTTCCAGACAGGGTTTCTTTGTGTAACAGCCTTGGCTGTCCTGGAACTCACCTTGTAGAACAGATTAGCCTCAAACTCACAGAGATCCACTTGCCTCTGCCTCTTGAGTGCTGGGATTAAAGATGTGCACCCATTTCTAAGAAGGCTAGGTGCAGAAAAGCTTTTGCAGCAGGCTCAGAGCAGGAGAAAATGGTGGGTTAGGCGAGAAGGGAGGAAGTGGGATAGGGAAGGCCATGGCTTCTTCAGCAGTATTCTGTTATCTCCAGCACAGACTGCAAGTAGGCAGCTGGTTTGTTATCTAGGAGTAGGCAGGAAGAGTGGGCACAGCAGCGTGGGGGAGGAAGACTACAAGCCCTCAGGAGAGAGCAGGCTCATAGAGACCTTGGAGGAAGAAGCGGGCAGAGGGAGTGGCCAGGCTCCTGCGGATGAGTGAGAGGGGATAGGAGGAGCAAGGAGGGAAGGAGGAGAAGGCTGGGGTCTGTGGCTGAGACCCTGCTGTAGAGCTGGCATGCTGCAGCTAACTGGGAGCTCCAGGTCCCATTGACACAGTCCCTGCTAGGGTGAGAATGGTGGAAGGCCAAGCTATAGGTACACAGGCATCTAGGGTCCTGCCCCGACTTCACCGTTTTTACACCCCAGAGAGCAGTCCCCAGAGCCTGTCCTCTAAGGCTCAAGGTAGGCAGATGGAGCAGGAGGCAGTGTCACCAGCCACTGGTCCTATGGAAGATAGTTGTCAGCTAAGGAAAAGCTGGAACTGAGTCTCCCCACGCCAGGCTAGGACACCTGGGCTCTGTGACTTCTGAAAGGCAGTGCCCCCACATGCTTCCAAGTTCTGCCTAGTGCCCTGCACGTCCTGGGTGGCCACCATTGGATTGGTCGCTGTGGAGCAGTTCAGATTCTTTCCACTGTCGTCTTCCTGTCCAAAGTATTTAACTCTCCCCAGAGACCAGTACCTCTGAGCACCAGAGTTGTATTTCACTGCAGTTTTCTGAAAGGAAAGCAAGTGCCTTGGCTTTTGGATCCCAGTACTAAGCAGCAGGAACACTTCTCTCTTAGAGGCTCTCCAAGCCTGTGCACAAGCCTGTGGTCTCACTGTGAGACTTCACTAGGCACTGAAAAGCCCCGACCTCCTACAGTCAAGGGGCAACTGTCGTTTTCAGAAGTGGGTACTTAAAGTGACAGCAGTTGCTCCTAAGATGCCAACATGGGGAAAGTAGACCAAGGGCTTCCTTGGTCATCTGTGGGTGGAGTGGCTGAAGCTAGAGCAGGTACCCTTCCAGTCCTCCCTCAAGCCTCCAAAAGCAGTTTCTTAGGGCCTGGAAAAGGCCAAAGTTCAGAACCCAAGAGCCCTACTCGCATCTGCCCCTCAAAAAGGTAAATATTCTTCTACATTAAAAAAAAAAAAAATGTAAAAGACCGCCCTTTGGCCCCTGCAATTCCATCCAGCTGACCTCAGGAGCAGGTTGACCATTGTGTAAAAGGTTCAAGGCTGGCATGGCTAACACTGACAATAGTCAGGGGCCACTGGAGATGTGGCTCAGTTGGTTGAAGACTTGCCTAGCCTGTACTCAGCCCTGGGCTTGATTCCCAGTATTACATAAAACTAATAGTAGTGATGCATGCCTGTAACCCAGCACTTGGGAGGAAATCTAATCAAGAAGTCCTGATATATAGCAACTTTAGGGACAGCCTGAGCTGTGTGAGACCTTGTCTCAAACAAACGGGTAGGGGGTTGGGGGGGCAGGTATGGTCTCAAGTCTCTGCCCAGTAGCTGGAAATCCTGTGGGCCGGACTCTGCTTATTTGTCTTGTGGCTGCCAACTGTGGACGGCACCCTACGGTGATTGCCAGTGCCTTCTCTTGGCTGTGTGTCTGCCTTGTTCACAGAGAGGTAGTGGGAAATGGAAGAACATTCCTGGCTGCTCAGGCTCCCAGGAAGGGAAGGAAGCTAAGCTCCTTTGTGCTTGTAGCTGTTAGCACAGAGGCCCTACGGCTCTTAGGCTCCTGAGCTACATGAGTGGTGGGGGCAGGCGCTGCCTGGGCAACTGAGCTGCTCACAGCTCCTCAGGCTCCAGTTGATTCAGCATCCGACTGATCCACATGGTGTTGGGGCTTCTCAGTGGCTGGAGGCTGCTTCGCTTTTTTCTCTACAGCCTTCCTTCTCAGATCGTTTGATCTCTTTCCCCAGCCCTTCACACTGGGAACTTCCCCCAGCTCTCCTTAAACCTGAGAGAGGAACCTAGGCCCTTGGGAGTCTCCACTAGTCTATAGCAAGGGGATCTAATAGGGACCTGTGGTGAGTGCTCCTCTTGCAGGGACCAGGGAACAACCACAGTCTAGAAGTGGGATCAGGAAGAGGGTCACAGGGGTTCCTGTGAGAGAGACCATGAGATGGCCTCTGTTTTTTTCTTTTTTTGAGACAGGGTTTCATGTAGCCCAGCCTGGTCTCAAACTTGCTATATAGCCAAAAATGTCCTAGAACTTCTGATCCTCCTGCTTCTACCCCTCAAATACTGGTTTCTGTAGTACCAGGCATCGGACCTAGGACTTTGTGCTAGACAGCCAAGTACTCTACTAATTGAGCTTCTCAATTCTCAGCTCCCCAGTTTTGCCTCTTAACCTATCCTCCTCCTCACCATAACAGTCATGGTGGCTGTTTCTGCTGAGAAAGAAGCCAGGCTGTCTCCCCCATTGGTAGGGATGGGTTATGTGTTGGTTGGGAGGATAGTGCCTCTATGATTTTGCAGGATTGCCTGCTGCATGTCAGGGCTGCCTTTTTCATGCCCTGTTGGTGCTATCCTGAGGGAAACAGAGAACAGGGTACTTTTGTTGTTGCTGACAAAGGTAAGTGTTTTCTAGAACTCAGCTTTCTTGCATCAGAACCATGTTGATAGTAAAACTAAAGCCTTCTTTAAGAACCACTTTCCTGCTACCTAGGCAACAGGTAGGGCAATTGGACTAGGTGATTTTTTTTGAAGCTCTAACTGGGCTGCACACATGCTAGGTAAGCACCCTACTACTGAGCTGCATCCCTGATCTAGTGGACAGGATTTGGGGAGTCCCATGTCAGCTTCCCCGCTACAGATCTATTCCATACAGATTAGACTGACTTCCCCTAAACTCCTTTTGGCATGAGATCAGGGAAGGTTCTATGAAAGTATTTCCCTTAGTTTCTCCCAAACTGCTGCCTAAGCCATCATATTGCCACAGCTTAAACCTGAGCTTGACTCCTGAGTTGCACCCCTACTCCAACCAACGTGAACTGCTCTCCCAAGCAAGTTCAGCTTAACTTCCTTGGCTTCTCTGGGATTTATATTAGATCCTGCCACCTGCAGAGATGTGATACAGGTGTTCTAGGCATGTGTTAGAATAAACACACACAGACACACACACACACACACACACACACACACACACACACACACATGCACACTTCTGCTCACACATTTTTTTGCAAATATTCATGTGCTTGAGCACTCAGGCCACCAGGGGACTAGACTTTGGTGTTTGTTCCAGCCCTCTGGTACCTGGCCCACAAGAAGCTGAGTGACACCTGCTTCACTTCTACCTTCCAGTCCTCGAAGCCCTCTCTAGGAAGTTGGGGCAGTCAGCTGCTTAGCTAGTGTCGAGGTCCTGGCTGGGCCAGCAGATCTCAAGACCTGAGACTGCAAAAGATCATGGTCCAGCCTTCTTTGTTCTCCCACCCCACAGAGGCGTCAGTGGTGTCCCATAGGCCACAGCCCTCCTGTGCTCAGTTTGCTAACTCCCCACGCTATCCTTGCCCCTCTGTGGTATTTAGATTGTCCTCCACTCACTTTCCTGATGGCCCAATAGTCATTTCCTCCCAAATCCAGCATGGTTTGCCTTCCTGCTTCCCACTTTGTTTCTCTTCCCAGCTCCCACTTCCTGCCTACACCTCCTCAGCTACACATCTCTCTCTCTCTCTCTCTCTCTCTCTCTCTCTCTCTCTCTCTCTCTCTCTCTCTCTCACACACACACACACACACACACACACACACACACACACACACACACCAGGGATGGGTGCTCATTGTAAAATGGCCTTTCTTAACTGTCTTCAACCTCTGAGAAATCTAACCTCAGACCTGCTGCTACCCTGTAGACAAATGTGCGGTACAACATTCCTGTGTCCTCTGCCTCACTCTCGGCCATCAAGAACTTGGGCCTCAGGGGCATTTCACACATCAGCTTGACCAATCTGGATGGCTCACCAGCTTCGCACCAGGTACTGCAGTCTGTTGCTTACCACTTAGGCCCACACCTGGAGAGCCTTTGCCTGGGTGGGGGCAGCCCCACAGAGGCATCCTTCTTGGCCCTGATCCTGGGATGCCCAGTCCTGCGCACCCTTGATCTCAGCGGCTGCAACAGTCTTTTCACATCAGGCACTCTGCTGGCTCAGCCTGAGACAGCGCAGTGTGTCCGAAAGGCATTGAGTGGCCTTCGTGATCTTAACCTGGCTTGCCTGCGTGACCTGACTGACCTCAGCTTCAACCATCTCAGTGGTTGTTTCCCCAGCCTGGAGCGCCTCTCCTTGGCCTACTGCCATCTTACCTTTGAGTTAGGCCCAACCTGGGGCTCCATTACCCCGCAGGTTTCCTCTCCCTCCCAGCTTTCCTTCCACAACCTGCTTCAGTTCGTCAAAGAGCGAGCTGGTAGGCTGCGTGCCCTAGACCTTAGTGGTACTGGCTTGCCACCTGAGGCCCTACAAGCCCTGGGCCAAGTGACTGGATTGCAGCTGGAGGAGCTGAGCTTACACAGCTGTAGAGACCTCTCCTCAGAGGCTGTGGCCACCCTGTGCCACCAGCAGCCTGGTATTACTTCCCTGGACCTCAGTGGCTGCTCAGAGCTGACTGACAGGGCACTCTTGGCTGTGAGCCGAGGCCTCCAACACCTGCGGCACTTGAGTCTGAGGAAGCTGCAGCGGCTGACCGATGCAGGTTGTGCAGCCCTGGGGGCCCTGCATGAACTGCAGAGCCTGGACATGGCTGAGTGCTGTCTTGTGAGCGGTCGGGAACTGGCCAAGGTCCTAGGCTCAGTTCACAGAGCTCCACTTGCACTGACTTCTCTCAGGCTGGCTTACTGCTCTTCACTGAAGGTGAGTTACTTTCCCTCCCTTCCTTTCCAGGGCACCTGGGGGAGCTGGGCCTGTGGCCTCAGAGGCGCTAACCAGTGTTTGTGTCCCAGGATTAGTAGTTAGACATGAATTTGGGATGTGGTCTGAAAGGTAACAGCAGCTTAGATAGATAATGTGGTGGCACATGCCTTTACTGTCCTCACTGGCCTGTCTCTACACTGTATGTGAGTTCCGGAAGGAGGAAGCCCAAAGAGTGATAGAAAATGTGACAGAGGCGGTGGTGGTGCACGCTTTTAATCCTTAACAGCACTCACTTGGGAGGCAGAGGCAGGCGGATCTCTGTGAGTTAGAGGTCAGCCTGGTCTACAAAGTGAGTTCCAGGACAGCCAGGGCAATACTGTCTTGAATAACCAAAACCAAAAATAAATAAAGAAAGAAAAGAAAAGAAAAAACAGAAAGAAAGAAAACTTGGCAGGCATGGTAGCACACACCTTTTATCTCAGAGGCAGGCAGATCTCTGAATTCAAGGCCAGCCTGGTCTACAGAGTGAGTTCTAGGACAGCCAGGGCTACACAGAGAAACCCTGTCTGGGAAAAAAAAAATCAAAAACCAATAGGAGGTTTTGTATTGTATTGCACTGAAGAAGATATTCAGTAGGCAGGGCCTTGGGGTGGGTCACTTGGGAGCTTTACGGTCACCTCTTGGCTGAAGTCAAACCCTTCATAGGGCCCAGTATTGCCCATATGGGTGGCATTCATTTCTGACAGTGTCAGCTGGTCCCTTTTTGTGGGTTATCCCTTTAACCTCTTACTATGACAAGAGCATTCCAAACCTCAGACTTACCTCCGCTTCATTTCACGGCAAGCACTCCCCCCTAACAACTCCTTGGCCACCAGTGTCTCTTAGCTGCTTTACCAGTCCTCAAGCCCCACAGCTCCCCCTGAATCTACACACCCAGATTGTGTGCTCTGCCTTTAGCTCCTGCTGCCAACTTCTCATGGTGGTGGCATCACTGATGCTTCCTTCAGGTTCAAAATCTAGAGGAAACACATCTGATTGGTTCACCTGGCCACTCCTGGTCCAGGGGCTGTGATCAGTGTTGCCTCAGCCCATCCTTTCAAACGGGCTGAGCACGGGCATGGCAGCCACCTGAGAAATATCTAGCTACATCTGTTCTTGTACCACACAGTCTTGGCCTTTGTGTCTTTCAGCAGCTTCATCTAGGTCTCCCACCACTCACAGCCCACCCTGTTCACTCCAGACTTTCACGACCAACACAGGGACCATGTTGCTCTCTCTCATTAGGACCCTTGCAGATGACCCCTGCCAAGCCTGGGGGCACAAGCTGCTGCTCCTTTTCTCTTGTCCTCCTCCTAGGATGCCTCAGTGCTCTCCATGATCCCAGCACTGGGCCCAAGCCTCAAAGTGCTGGACTTGTCCTCCTGTGTGGCCCTCACTAACCAGACCGTGCAGGCCATCTGTACCTACCTTGTTCACCTGTCAGTCCTGCACCTGGCCTGGTGCAAGGAGCTCCAGGACTGGGGGCTTTTGGGGCTGAAGGAGCCAAGTGAGGAGCCTATGCTAAGTCCCCAGGTATGAGATCCTTGAAATTAGGGAGGGTGAGGTGACCTTGGTCTCTGCTGCCCTCTGCACCTCCTGAATCTTTAGCAGAACTTATGAAGAATCTGAGAAGCAGTGGTTTCTTCCCACAGCTACCCCAAGAGGCGGAAAATCAGGCCCCAGACCCTCAGGAGCCTAATTCTGAGTCACAGGGCCCCTCCCTGCTCATGCTTCAGGCCCTGCAGGAGTTGGACCTCACGGCCTGCAGCAAACTGACTGATGCCAGTTTGGCCAAGGTGTGAATAAGCTGAGGACATTGGGGCTGGTGCTAGGGGATTGGGCCAACCCACTTTGTTCTTGGAGTCCCTTTCTCTTCGGTTTCTGGTAGAAGCAAGGAACCTGGAAGGGGCCAGGCTGTGTCCCAATGCCATTCTATATCCCTATTGCAGGTGCTCCAGTTCCCTCAGCTGAGGCAGTTATCATTGAGCCTACTGCCAGCACTCACAGACATAGGCTTGGTAGCTGTGGCTAGGGGCTGTCCCAGCCTGGAGCGCTTGGCATTGAGTCACTGCAGCCACCTCAGTGATGAGGGATGGGCCCAGGCAGCCAGGTTCTGGCCAAGGCTGCAGCACCTCAACCTGTCCTGTTGCAGTCAGCTCACAGAGCAGTGAGTGTTTGATGGCCTTACATTGAGCCACAACGCACGGGCTGGGCTTGGGTCTTACACTCACTGGTTCAGGCACTCATGCTGTGGCCTCCTTGCAGAACTCTGGATACCATTGGGCAGGCATGCAAGCAGCTTCGAGTGTTGGATGTGGCCATGTGTCCTGGTATCAACATGGCAGCCGTCAGGCACTTTCAAGCACAGCTGCCTCAGGTGACCTGCATCCAGTCCCGCTTTGTGGGAGGGGCTGACCTGACCCTGACGCTTTGAGCCAGGTCAGTAACTATCCCTGAAGCTCATCTCCCTTCACCAGTATAGCCCTCGCCCAGGCCTCTGGACCTGAGTTTGCCCTAGTGCCTTCCCCTGCCCTAGAACCTTTTCTAAGACTCAGGATGGGACCATCCCAGGATACTTGCAGCCCCAGTGTACCCTACAGATGGCAGCGACCTCTTTCCAGCTACATGTTGGCTGCCATGGGCCCTGCTCACAGAGGAGCTGGGCCCGATGCTGGGGAGGGCCAGACTCTGTGCCTCCTGCCAGCCTGCTACTCAGACCTAAAGCCTTTGTTCTGCCTGCTCCCAGGGGGTCTCCACCCCTCCTGAGCTTTAGCAGTCAATTCATCAACTTCACTGTAAACCAAACAAGATTAAAAATTCCAGATTTTATGTCTTCCTCTGATGTTCTCAGACTAAGGGGTCTCTCCTTTCTCCATCTCAGTTAACGCAGAGAACCTTAGATGCCCCCACACTGACTCAATTAGGTCCTGGCTTCCTCCACATAGGAGATTTTGGAGGCGTTTCCCAGCACATCCCTTCTGGACATGCCCTGCTGCAAAGGCACTGGTCCTAACCAGACTTGGGAACAACTGTTTAGCAGATTCCTGTACCATCTTGGGGTAGGGTAAGAAATAAAACAGCATCTCTGAGTAGGAGGGTCCTAAGTGGTCATATAGCCCAAACCCTCTGAACAATGCCAGTGCCTTCTCAATAGCAGATCAGAGGTAGTCTATCCAGTGATCCTCTTGTGTGTCCCCATGCCTTGTCTGTCTGTTTATTAGTTCTAGAAGCAGCTAGCCAGTGCTGAGTACCTGCAGTCACTGTGCTTCAGGTTGGAATTCAGAAGTGCCATTGTTCTCCCAATCACCACACTCCATAGGGAGGCAAATAAGACAATAGACAGAATAGGCTGGTATGTAGGACATGTATGAACAGAGAATTAGCACCCGGGGCAAGGAACCTAGGGCAGCAATGAATTTAGAAGGTCAAGGAAGGCATGAAGGCAGTGAAAATGGCAGAAGAGGGCATATAGGTCAGATGGACAGACTGGAGCTGGTTCTGGTATGGAGGGGTATGTGTAGGCCCTGATGGGATACAGGGAGGATGCTGGCTTGACAACAGGAACCTTGAAGACCAAATGGAAGGACTGAAACATGTCTGTGCAACTTACTAGCTTAACTCAGTACTCAACTGTGGTAACCATGGTAATAGAACAGTAGTGAGATACTGGACAATATAGGATGTGTCTTAGTTACTGTTATGTTGCTGTGGTGAGATACTATGACCAAGACACTTATAAAGGGAGGAATTTAACTGGGGGCTTGCTTACAGTTGCAGGAGGTTAGTCCATGACCATCATGGTGGGGAACAGTAGCTAAGAGCTTGCATCCTGATCCATAGGCAGCAGTCAAAGAGAGAACTAGACTGTACCTGGTGTGGGTTTTTGAAGCCTCAAAAGCCCATTCCCAGTGCATACCTCCTCCAAGGGTACAGCTACCAATCCTTCCCAATCATTCCACTAACTGGGGCCAAGCATTCTGATATATGAGCCTATGGGGGTCATTTCTCATTCAAACCACCATACGGTATATGTACGAGTATGTAATCACATTAAATTTGCAGTGTTGAAGTGGCAGCTATTGAAATGATCAGAGGAACAAGACTAGAAGCCAGAAGTTAGGGGGCTATGCCAGGATGGTGGTAGCATAGACAAGTAATGAAGATACTGAGAATTGATTGTATTGGGACACTAACTGCAACTAGGACCCCTACCCTCCCGTTTCCACCTTAAACTCAAAAGTCTGTTCTAAGTGTAGTAGCAAGGCTCTGTGTCCAATCATGGACATTCTGTGTCCAATCATGGACACTCTGAAGATTGGAAGTGTAGTCAGGTTTTTTGTTTTTTGTTTTGCAGGGCCAAGTGTTTTGCTAGCACTTTCTCCAAAGGAAATGCCATTTAATCAATTTTAAGGCACAGCATTGATGACTAGCATGTTAAACACAGTATTCGAGGAGTAATGAATGGTATATAGAAATTACTCAGGATAGTGGTAGCTTTCAGCCTACCTTGTGGGGCCCCTGGATTGCTGAATTATTTGTCTTAGGGGCTTGGAGTTTGTGACTGTTGCCTCCAGCTGGACCCACCTTGTCTCAGCACTTCTGCCCCCACAGACTCTTGCTTGCCTGAGATCACCACCTTACACATGATCATGAGTTAGCTCGTAATTCTCTTGTGCAGATCTACCCCTTTGGAGCTGACAGCCTTCTCCACAGCTTTGCATCTCTCCCTCATGCCTCTCTCTCTCACCAAAGGTCTCTGCATCCCATGGAGGACAAGGGCCAGGGCCAAGCAAGGTTGGGAAATGAGGGCAGATTACCAGGAGCCTCTGAAGTGCGGCTTCCAGACAGACCCCTGTTGCTGAGGCCCAGGACTGTGTCCATTTGGGGCAATGTGTCCAGCCCTGCTACTTCTCTTGCAGTTGGCTGACATGCCAATCTCTTCTGTGGCTGCTACCTCAAATGACAGGTCAGCTCTCTCTTCATGTCCAAAACTGACGATGCTAAGGACTTATTTCAAGAAGGGCAATAGTCCCTACCTGTCTCCACCCAACACCAGCCTTCCAAAGGCAGTAGCTGTCCAAGTGTATGGTCTTACCTGGTGCCCTTACGTCATTTTCTACGTTTGAAGACATGTCCATGTTTATCAACAGGCTTAGCCCACAGGTTCAGAGCCGATTTGACACGTATCTATAAGCCAAGCCAACTTTATTTCTGCTAGAGGCTCTGCTGGTCAGGTTGTCTGTGCTTTCTTTTCATCTCTCTTTGTGGCTGCTACAGCAGCACCAGTTGTGGCCCATGGCCAACTTCAGTCAAGGCTCAGTGATGCTGAAGTCATAGCAGAAGTTAAAGTTGGTAGGGGGTGGGGGTACTGGGGGAGGCTGCTCGGGAATGGGCACATTCTCCAGTTCCAACAAGCGCAACTTGGTCTCCATAGTAAGCAGCTGTTCCAGGTCTAGCCGAGTCTGCTCACTGCCCATGGTGCTGCCCAGCAGGGCACTCAGCCCATCTGTCCACAGGTAGAACTAGGGATGGACAGGGCCCACTCTGAGTGTCTGCTTATCTGTTCCCCCTGCCCATCTGCCCAACAGCCCAGCCCAGAAACTTACATCCCGTTTGGAAGGGGCAATGAAGTTGAGGTATGCTTCTTCCTCCCCATGGTCATAGCTGATGGAGAAAGCCAACTCATAGAGGTCCTAGGAAAGTGGGAGCAAGAACACTGAGTAGGGAACAGGAACAGGCAGACAGGAATAGGAGGGGCGAAGCCTCTGGCCCTACCGCAGTCACCTTGTTCTGCTTCCCAGAACCCTTCTCCCGGACATGGGGGCAGTCCTTGCCCATTAGGAGTGCCCTGATGTCTGCCACAGGGACTGTAGAGAGAAGATTTGGCTGACCACTGTGGCCCAAGGCTGACCCAAGGTATGGGGCATCTGGGGATAGGGAGAACAGGTGTAGGGGCCCAGCCCTGCCCTCCTCACGCTGCTCAGGTAGACTCTCTAGGGTGGGTGGGTTGGCACCCTCTTCCACATCCCCGTACTGCAGCACTTTGTGGTTGGGGGATAAACAGCAGAACCACAGCTTGTCTGCCGAAAGGGGAAGAGAGCAGTGATGATGAGAGGGGCCCTAAACCCTAAGACCCCCCCCCCCACAACACCTAGTGCCCATTCAGAGACCCTGGCGTCTCCGGCTGCTGATCTTGCGGAAGAGCATCCCCTCACAGAGTCGGAGCAAACGCTGCTGGCGGATCAGGCCCATGAGCTCTGGCTTCAACTTCTCCCGCAACTCCCTGGATGGAGAGTGGGAGTCATTAAGCAGGGTTGACCCGGAGCATGGTCCACAGGGCACTGGGGAGGTGGGGACTGAGACCGGAACCCTACCAACTCACAGTATAGGAGGGGCCAGAGTGCCCTCCTGGTGCAGCCGCTCTGTCTGCCGCAGCCTCAGCACTTCCCCATAGGTGAGAGCATTCACTTTGGTTCGGAAGAGCTCCAGGGAGGTGGGCTTCAGAGCCAGCGTCCGGGCTAGCTGCTCCCGAACCACCTGCATTACCTAGGACCACCGAAACTCAGTGTAGGACCTGTGTTCAGGACCCCTTTCCAGAAATGGCCCCTGGCCTTGCTGCTTCCACCCCACCCACCTTGTCAAAATCCTCCCGTGTTGCCCGCATTTCCTTCCAGGTCTTATTCAGCAGCTGGATAGCCACACAGAAGAGCTCATGGAAACTATGGTCTTGGCTGAAGAACATGGGTGAGAAGTCCTGGGCTGTCTCGGAGCCTGGAGCGGGGGGGCAGGAGGGGCTCAGGGAGAAAGTGTCTACAGCCCCTGGCCCTCTCTGCCCTTCCGTCCCCTGCCCCCAAGTACACTGGATCTAGCTCAACTCACAAGGCTCCCCAACATGGAGCAGCTCACACAGCAACACTGTCAGCTGGATGCTGCTCTGGGCAAAGGGGCACTCATGCTTGTCCTCTCGGCTACTGTTCTCCAGCACGAACTAAGGCAGTGGGAATAGAGGATGGCAACAGGACTCCAGGGAGACCCTGAAGAAGTTGAGCTGCTGCTGCCATCCCCGCTTGCCCCAGTCTGTTACTAACCCGACTGTATGCACTGGGCGCATGCCTGGAGAAGTAGAGCATGTTGTCCAGGGCCAGCAGGCCTGGGGGCACACGCTCCAGGTCCTGGGCTGGATTGCTGTTCTAGAGAGGGGAGCACAGGCAGCTCAGGAAGGGCCACAGTCCTAGAGGAACTGTAGCCTGGGTGGAGGCTCGGGTGGGAACTAAGGTAGGGCCCACTCACAGAGAAGCCTAGCTTTCGGAACTCTCGGACACAAAGAGAACGGCGGCGGTCAGCACTCAGTCCTGTGCCCGAGGGCTCCCCCTCTGGTTCAAAGGCTGCCTGGCGCAGGGCCTGCAGCTGCTCCCGCTGCTCCTGAAGTCAGCGGGGAGGACCATGTCAAGATCATAGATTCAAAACAGAATTCCAGGTGACCCTCCAGCCTTTGTACCGCTGTGCACCTGGCTGTAGGGGTCAAGTGGTGTCCGCATCCTTGGCTCCAGCAACCCCAGTGTAAGAGCCTGCAGCACATACAAGTGGTGAGCCATCTCATCGCCCATGGGTGCTGCACTGTGGATGATATTCTGGAAAACAACCAGGCTTGAATCAGACTCCCTGGGAAAGGAGGACTGGGGAGCGGGTCTCCCTGGCCTGGTCCATCCTACCTTGTAGATGAACTGGCGAAGATTCCTCTGCCATAGGTAGTCAAGCATATGCTGCAGTAGGCGAGAAGGGGTTCAGATGATTTTGCTCTTAGCTGGAACACAGCACCCACCCACTGCTGTTCTTCATTCGGTCACCCCGGACGGAACACTCACCTTCCGTTCAGCAGGGCTGGCCCCCTGCAGCATGGCTGTCAGCAATGCCATAGCCTTGGTTTGCAGCTGCTGGTTCATTCTATGGCAAGAGGAGGAACAGGCTCAGTTGGACGTCAGGAGGCCAGTTCTGCACTTCCCCATTCACACTGTACCCTAGAGGCTGCTTACACCTGCAGGTGCACCAGCAGCCTGTCCAGCGGCACCTCACTCTTCACCAGCTGGCCCAGGGCGGGGCTGCTCAAAGTCACACTCTCCAGCAGCCTGAGAGCTAAGGGTTGCACAGAGGCATCCATCAGGTTCATGTTCACATAAGATACCACCTGCAAGGGGTAGAGGGCGTCATTACCATTCCACGAGGGAGGGCTAGATGCGGGCACTGCTCCACTGCCCCTGGAAGAGAACACACACCTTCCTGACAAAGGGGATGCTGAGTGTCTCCCAGGACACCACGCCGTGTTCCATGAGCTCCAAGAAAGCCCTTAGACCAAGGGCCAGCATCTCCCCTAGGCTACAGAGAACACCTGGGGATGAGGAGGATCAGACCACGATTCCCAAGCCCCGCTATGTCACCCAGCCCACCACAGACGGCCCTGTGCTCACTCATCCCCATTTTCAATGATGGCGCTTAGTCTCTGAAGCCCATCACGGCTGATGACCTCCTGGGCAAAGGTCATGTCTGAGGCCAGCGGGACCAGGTTTCTCAGGGCTTGGTAGCACCCTTCACGACTTGTGCTCTGCAACCCACCCAGCAGCTGCTGGGCCTCCAGGTCCTAGCAGGAGCAGTAAAGAGATGAAGTGGTTAGACTAGAATGTTACTGGAACTGCAAGTGTGATGGCCTGGGTGTCCACTAGGTGGAGCACTAAGTAGCTGGGGCCTCCAGACCCGAGGCAGAAGCCACTAGGCACGCAGCGAAGGGACCCAGCAGAGGGGGAGGAGAGGGCTGAAAGGGGCATTACTGGGGCAGTGCTGAGGCACAGGATGCTTCCATTCTTGATCTCCGTGCGGTTCTGGAGGAAAGAGCAGAAAGGAGCAAAGTTAAAGAGGGCTCTGGGGAATGGTCAACCGGATCATCTGTTGTGGGGGCGGGGAGGGGGGTCAGTAAAAGAACTCACATTCAGAGCAGGGAGAATAAACATATTGAATTAAAGCCAGGTGGGTTAGAGGGACCCTGTGCGGTGTGGGGCTGGGAGGGGGCTCACATTCTCTGTGATGTATCTCTTGTGCCCATCAGCAAACTTCAGGGCATAGCGCTCGGAGTCAGTCACGTTCCACCTGTGGGACAGGAAGCTCAGCGAGGGAAGTCCAGGGTCACCTCTCCCACCCGTCCCTGCCCTTCTCCCGCTTTTGCCCATTCCTACTTACACATCACACACCTCCTTCAGCACAGTGGCCAGGGGCTTTGCCTGCAAGTGGAGTTGTCACTCAAGGCGCTAGTAAGGAGTTGGGATGAGGGACTCCTAAGAGGGGTGGGTTGGGCTAGCCCGAGGGAAGAGGAACGATCCAGAAGTGGGAGGGGGAGTTCGGACAGTCCCGTTGACCTGGTCTAGCTGGATAAGCTGTGGGATGGCGTCAGACTTCTGAACGGCGATCTTCACCACGTTCCTTGGGGGCGCCATAGTCCTGCCGCTGTGGCCGTCGGCACTTTGCACAACTGTGCCACCTCCCGCCGAGGGTGTACCTCGTCTGGGGCTGGGTCCTCCTCTGTCTAAAGCCTGGCTCCAGTGGCCTGCACTCACAGTTCAGGTTACCACTCAATCTGGCTCCAAGGCCTTCCTAAAGGAGCTTGTTAGTTCCGGGTTAATCTCAGGGGTAGGAGGGTAGGACCCAGCCTGCCCTGACCCGTTCCGCCCCACTGAGAAGGCCTGGCCCCGCCCCAAGCCAAGGTGCAGCCGGTGAAGACTGGGAGGGCAGGCATCCTACACAGCGGCCACACCTCCCATTCCAGTAAGGTGACCCACCCAGTTGCAACAACCCAGCAGTCCCAGGGAAGGGCCCCAAAGAAACAGATCAGAGATAGCCTTAGGCATGTCTTTATTCACTTGGATGCTGTACAAATATTACAATTTCCTTTTGCTGAAAAAAGTATAAAAATAATCTTTATATAGGAATCCATTCGTTACTGTAAATCTTTCTAAATCTCTGCAAATGGCTCTAAATGAGGGTAAGTGAATAAACGGAAGTGAAGGGAGTGAGTATGGGGTATCAGGAGGGTGGGCCACTCTTCAGGGACCAGCCCACCCAGATTCCTAGCTAGACACATCAATTCCTTCTTATTAACCCTCTCCACCATGGCCATCCCCAAGTTCCAGGTCTCAGGGCATGGCAGAAAGGGGGCACATGAGAAGTCCAGAAGCTGCAGGGTGAGCAGGTGGGAAAGGAAGTTAGGGTGGTTAGCAACTACCCAGCTTCACCCCTTTCCCTCCTTAGGAGAAGAGTGGCTGGTAGGAGCAGGACAGCTGTGCCACTGGGTGGCAGCTGGGCCTGGCTGGGGAAGGCTTCAGAAGAGAAAAGGCAAACACTTTGGGCTCCACATAGAGAGGGCTAAGCTCTCTCCCCCGCTCTGCTAGCACAGTACAAGTGTCAGTGCAAGACAGGGTAGCATGGCCAGAACTGAGCAACTGGGGAAGGCTGAGTAAGCCAAGAGTCAGGGGCTCTCAAGCTGGGGGTGGGGGTTGGGGGCAATCCCTAGTTGGCTCCCAGCCCAAACAGTGTGGGTTGCAGCTGCACAGGACATGCCCCTGTGGTCAGAGGTTGAGAACAGGAACATCAAAGAGATCACAGACACCTTCACTCTCGTCCAGGTTGTAGATGTAATCGTGGTCTCCAGGGGGTGGAGAAAGTCGGAGGAGGGGGGCAAACACTGCAGAGAGCATTAGGCTGTCTTAGGCCAAAACCCCCAGCAGCCACCCACCCCCTTTTCAAAGCTCTCCCCATCTTCCTGGGCTACTTACCTTCTGAAGACATCAGTTCCTCCAGCAGCTCAGAGCTCATGCACTCTGGGAATGAACACAATTTACTCAGATTCTGACTCTCACCTCTCCACCCACCAAAGCCCATAAAAAAGACTCATGCACAGCCATTAGAAGCCTCACCCTTTTTCTGGGATACCCAGCACAACATGATCCTTAGAAGGGAACTAAAAAATTATGTTCCTTACTCCCTACATCCATTCCAAAGGAGGAACACAGCCTACCTCGTGTGGGGTCGAAGATTTCTGACAGCTCTTTGGGGAGATCCAGAACTGAAAGAGAAGAAAGCTAAGCTCAAAGGAGGTTTAGCTGGGTCCCACTATAGTCCACCTTTCAGGGCTCCACAGAGCTGAGGAAATGTTGGCCCTACCTGAGGTATAGGTGTCTTGTCTGCTGACCTAAATTCCTCAGTGCTGAGCCAAGGCTACCAAAGGCCCACAGCAGGTGACAAGTATAGCCATTCCAACTTAGAGACACTGCAAAACTCCAATCCCTTTCCGAGCTGGGAGTGCACACCTTCTCTGACAGAAGATGTCCCGTCCACCCCAGCCCTTCCTGGGCACCTACTCTGGCCTTTGGCTAGTGTGATGAACCTACTACAAACCTCTGATTAGGACACACGTGGGAAGCAGACCATGATGGGGTGTTACATGCAGGGCTCAGAAGTTCAGATTTAAGGCTGGAGAGATGGCTTAGTGTTAAGAGTGTTTCCTGCTCTTCAGAGGACCTGAGTTTGGAACCCACACCAGGCAGCTCACAACCACCTGTAATTTCAGTTCCATTCACATACACATTTTTGTTTTTTTGAGACAGGGTTTCTCTCTATAGTCCTGGCTGTCCTAGAACTTGCTTTGTAGACCAGGCTGTCCTCAAGCTCACAGAGATCCACCTGCCTCTACCTCCCGAGTGCTAGACTTAAAGGTGTGTGCCACCACTGCCCAGCATACAGTAATTTCTAAAAGTTCAGATTTTGGGAGGCCAGTGAGGTAACTCAGTAGGATGTCTTAAAGCCTGACATCCTAACTCCAATTCCTGGAGCCCACGTTACGGAGGATAAAAAGAACCAATTTCATGGAACAGTGCATATGCACAATTTCTCCATCCCCCAGGACTTTTTGTTTCTGGTGATTGAACACGTCTCCACACATGCTTAGCAGGCATTCTACCACTGAGCAGTATCCCTAGCCATATTTACAAACTGAGAAATTCCAGTCAGGATTGCATTGCAGAAAGGTCATTCCATTGGTAATACCAACCTACCAGGCAATAGTGGCATAACCGGTACAAGGGTAACCAAGATCCTTTTGCTTAGATTTGAGGACTGTAAATCTTGCCAAAGACCCATGGCTGAGGAGATCATAGACCCCAGGGGAGGAACTTACTTCTATTGCTTTGCTAAATAGGTATACCATCAAACCATCTCAATTTTTTATTTTTTTTTTCCCCCGGTTTTTCGAGACAGGGTTTCTCTGTGTAGCTTTGTGCCTTTCCTGGAACTTGCTTTGTAGACCAGGTAGGCCTTGAACTCACAGAGATCTGCCTGCCTCTGCCTTCTGAGTGCTGGGACTAATGGATCAGCCTTTTTTTTTTTTTTTTTTTTTTGGTGTTTTGAGACAGGGTTTCTCTGTGTAGCTTTGCACCTTTCCTAGAACTCACTTGGTAGCCCAGGCTGGCCTCGAACTCACAGAGATCTGCCTGCCCCTGCCTCCCGAGTGCTGGGACTAAAGGCGTGCCACCGCCCAGCCATAAATTTTACGTTTATATGTTGATCAGAGAAAATAGGCAGCAGTAGTCAATGCAGAAATTCATAGCTGATCAAAGTGCTGAGAATAAGTTGAGTGCTCAGCCTAAGGCTCAGGGAACAGTGCTGAAGAGGGTATGGAAAGAACGTATTAAGCCAAATATATATATATATATATAAATAAATAAAAATAAAAAAAAATTGTACAAGCCATAGGTTGGGGAAGAGTGTTGTGAAATGTTGTCTTTTGGGTATACTCATGAATTCACAAGCAGCTATGGTTACCTACAGAAGACCAAGCCAGCCAACTAGCTGGGATAGGGAAAGTCATTTTTCTTTGGATCTGTGCTTGCATGTAGTAAGGCGCACGCCTTTAATCCCAGCACTCAGGAGGCAGAGGCAGGCGGATCTCTGTGAGTTTGAGGCCAGCCTAGGCTACAGAGTGAGTTCCAGGAAAGGTGCCAAAGCTACACAGAGAAATCCTGTATGGAGAAACAAACAAACAAAAAAAGATGAAGATGGAAGAAAAGTACTAGGAGGGTGAAGGGGAGATCTGGGTTGTAAAGATCAAAATATATAGAGCTGGGTATGGTGGCACACACCTTTAATCCCAGCATTTAGGAGGCAGAGGCCAGCCTGGTCTACATAGCAAGTTCCAGGACAGCCATGGCTACATAGGCAACCTGTCTCAAAAAGACAACAATAAAAAAAAACACATTGTATACATGTATGAAATTACAAAAATAAAAAAGCTTTAAAGGAAAAGATGACTATAAATCTAGAATAATTAAGATGCTCAGAGTTATCTGGAGTGCTGAGAACGAAAGAGGGATGAGAAGAGATGCTTCACAGAATCTACTTGGCTGGTATAAGGTGGGCAGCAGAGGGATCAAGAACTGAGGTGACAGAGGTGCCTCCAGCCCGGTGACGAGGGCCAGTGATAGAGTCGAAAGTCAAACTGGGAGCAGGGTGGACAAGTTCAGTTGAAGACATGCAGCAATGAGGTGTCCACCAGGGAAACAGAAGATGGATGTCAGACAGAGATGTGGAGGCTGGGTGAAACACCTAGACTACGTAGAGGCTGAAGCCCATTATCCCTAGAGCTGAGGCTCTCCCCAGGTATGATATGGGAAGCACCAACATTTAAGCCAAGAGCTGAGAGTAAAGACAAACGAGGAAAGAACTTCAGTGGGGACCAAGAAAGTACCAGACCTATACCTAACTTCAGAAACCTGTTGGGCTAGGGGCTGCACCAAGAGCTACAGCGGGGAGGGGTGGTGTGTGTGTGTGTGTGTGTGTGTGTGTGTGTGTGTGTGTGTGTGTGAACATGGATTACTTTTTAAAGGCATCTAGACAAAGAAAGGAAACAAGAATGGTAAGGTAAGTACAAAGAGTAACAAGTGAGGCTCTGTGATGTTCCAAATGGTGGCAGATAGGGGGCAAAAGGCACCAGCACTGACCCTGAGACTAGACACCCTTGCCTGGCTGCAGAGAACAGGGCTAGCAGGAAAGCACTTTCCAGCTATGTGCTTGACAAAGCATTGGGCTGGCTTTCCCTGCTGGCCCCCACCACTCAGTAAGCACTCACCACCTGTGGGGTCTGCCTTGATGGGCTCAAAGGAGGTAGAAGGGTTGGGTCCAGATGAACTGCTGCTACTGCTGCTGCTGCTACTGCTACTGCTGCTGCTGCTGCTGCTGTCCAGGAGGGCAGAAGACTGCAGAGGCCGAGTGTCCAGTGCTGTCAGGCCCAGCGGGAGTGAGCTGAGCTCACCACCATCCTTGTTTTCAGTTCCAGGGCCACCACTCACTGCAACCACATCCCCAAACCCAATCACATGGAGTCAGGAAATGGATCCTAGAACTTGGCCAGGACAACCACATGCTGGTACCCAAGCCCAAGGAGAATTAGCCACCACCAGTTACCAAGGAGCAATCTAGAAAAGATCACTGAAGATGGAGCACAAGTCCTGGAGGAGGGAGACTCTGGGGTTGCCAGGATCCATTAAATACTGTCCAATTTGGATAAACTTCCCTACTAATGCTCCGTACAGTCAAAGCTTCCTTGTTAGAAAAGGCATATTCATGGCAAGTGAGATGGCCAATGAGTAAAGACACTTGTGGCCAAACCTGATGATCTGAGTTCGATCCCCAGAACCCATATTAAAGGAGAGAACGGAGCTGGAGAGATGGCTCAGAGGTTGAGAGCACTGGCTGAGGTCCTGAGTTCAGTTCCCAGCATGGTGGCTCACAACCATCTATAGTGAGATCTGGTGCCCTCTTCTGGCCTGCAGGCATACACGCAGGCAGAACACTATGTAATTATGTAATAAATAAAACTTTAAAAAAAAAAAAAAAAGGCCAGGTGGTAGATCTCTGTGAGTCCGAGGCCAGCCTGGTCTACAAAGCGAGTTCCAGGACAGGCTCCAAAACTACACAGAGAAACCCTGTCTCGAAAAACCAGAAAAAAAAGAGAGAGAGAACTAATCTCTTCAAGTTGCCATCTGACCTCTTCTGACCTCCACATGAATGTTGTGGCATGCCGCCCCCTTACAAATAAATAAAGGAAAAACATAATGTAAAAGGCCACATTCACTGCGACACCAAGGAAAGCTAGGCAGGGACCCAGCAGCCTTTGCCAATTCTTAGTACAGTACTCCCTAACACAGGCACCTTCGTGTGGGCTTCAGGAAACAACCCATCCCATCTTACCGGAGTGTCTCACCTGCAATCTCAGCTGTCTGGCCTGCCACCCCTGAGACTTCAGTGCTGCCAAGGACGGGAGCGGGGACAGTTAGCTGGGGACTGCATGGACGAGAGGTTTCTTGGGGTTGAGCTAAGGCAGGCTTGGGCAGAGGTGGAGGGGTAGAAACAGCAGGTGGACTCTGGAGCAGATCCTCAGGGGGAGGTACAGGCACAGCCACAGGGGGTGAACTCCATGCCTCCTTGTTCACGAGCAGCACCTCGATGGGGCCACTCATGCTCTTCAAGTGAATCTGGTACTTCTTCTGACCATTGAGACCCTGGAGGTGGGTGCAAAGTAGAATTGAGAGCAGGCAAGGCTCCCGCCTGACTTTGGATGAGAGCCAGACTGTCATCCCACTCCTCGGCTGCCAGTCCACCCAGATAACCCCAAACTCCAGGCCTCCCCCTACCTACCCCACCCAGAACTTATCAAGCTCCACAGCCAGTATCCGCCCTCGGTTGACACCGCCTTTCAGGGATGAGCACCTACCTCTGGGATGGGCACCTCTAGACTGGTGCCCGATGGGGCCCGGATGGCAAGGAGGGTGTCTCCTAGAATGACAGGGAGAATGCGTCAGGGCCTGTGAGCTCATTATGAGCTAGGACAGGAAGGGTCTGTTCACTGGAGCAGGACAAGAGACCAGTCTCTAAGAGACTGAATATTAAGCCTCTACCATACCAGAGTGCTAGGTAAAGCTAAAACTCTTTTCTCCCCAAAAACTTATGCTCAGTAACCAGAAAATCTAGTACAAACACACTTTTTTTCTTCCTTTTGAGTCTTTTTTGTTTGTTTTTTTCAAGACAGGGTTTCTTTGTGTAACAGCTCTGGCTGTCCTGGAACTTGCAGTGTATCCCAGGCTGACTTCAAACTCAGACATCTCCCTTCCCCTGCCTCCCAGTGCTAGGATTAAAGTATAATCACATTCTGGAGTGAGGTCACTGGCCACAGGTAGCACCTCACTCCTCAAATGACACTGATCCCTAGAAACAGATCTAAGTTTTCCCAAGACCAAGATACAAGATGGAATAGCATGAACAGTTCCTACATACACTAGCTACAGATTAGAAATGGACACCACTGATCCCACCCCACCCTGGGAATACAAGTGTGAAAGACTGTGCACAAACATACACAGTCTCCCTTTTCCTCTATCATATCTAAGAACCAAACCCAGGGACACACTGGGACCCTTGTACCCTCAGTACTGTTGGTCTCAACAGAGTTCCAGTGACTTTTATACTGAGACTCTGCCTGGTTTCTCTTTAAGCGGGCATCAGGAGCCCTTTTAGGAGATGGAACTCCTCCTTGAGCACTGAACCTGATGCTCAGGTCTCTGTAGCTTAGCTCAGTCCCACCTCCATCTCCCCCTCCCCAGGCTCTGCTCACCAGCAAAGCATCTGCAGATGTCTTCATGAGTCACGTAGGCCAAGGTGTGAGGGTTAAGGAGAACAGCTGATGCTTTTCTTATTGTGCCAGATGGCAGACCACAGAAGACCCAGTGTTTTAGCAGATGTCTGACACACAACAAGCCCTCAGAGGCTGTTCTGGAACCTGGGGTCCAAGTGGGTAAGGATCATGGGCTAAGATTGGAAGAGAAGGGAAGCCTCAAGTCTGAATCTGACCAGGGGCTGCAGGATCATTCTCCCAAGAGCGACAGGGCCCAAAGCTCCATAGAGCAAAACCAGCTGAGGACCCCTTGCCCACTCCCCAGAGCAGGGACGGCCAGAGGATATCATCTGTTCTGGACGTCCTCTGTGACATTCCGGATGCTCTGTTGCACCCACACCTTGTGCTGGTCAAGTTCTTGCTCTCGTTGCTGCAGCTCCTCGATCTCTGCCTTGAGTTCAATCAGCTTGTCGGCAATTTCCCGGGTATTGCAACCTGGCCCCACACCCCTGAACCGGAGGAATGAGAGACTGAGAGGGACTGCTGAGAACTCTGGGTCCCATACCTCTGCTCTCCCCTACAACCATCACCCCACACCCCACACTTCTGCCCTCTCTAACGTCCATCCCTACTCACTTCCACTGGATGCTGTTCTTGGATTTTTTCTCGATCAGACCAATACCTTCCAACACGTTGGTGATGTCGTAAATCCGCCGCTTCTGGCGCACAGCTAGAGTGTCGGCTGCCTGGTAAGTACAAGAGAATGGAGAATGCTAGTCCCACCCTTAAGTGAGTACCCCGATACCTTTAGTCTGGAATGGGGGTAGTCTTGCGTCCCTCCCCTGGAGTTCCTTCCAGTCATTCCAGCAGCGTGCTGGGAAACGTCCTGGCTTAGTTGAGTCCTGCTATTCTGATGCTCGTTTCCCTGGGCTGGCCACGGAGGGCCACGAGGGCCGGCACCTGCAGCCCCGACTCAGAGCTGACGCTCCATGGCCGGCGTGAATGAAAAGAGCCTCCCGCCTCTCCCGGGTGAGGAAGCACACGGATGGCGGCCGGCTGTTGGGGGACCTGGCGGGGCAGCCCCCGTGGTTCCCGCTACTGGTCCAGGCCTGGGCCAGCATCTCCCCTGTCGCCCCCTCCGCCCGGGCCGCACCAGCTTGAGGTCAAGCACGCCGTCCTTGGCTTCCTGCAGAAGC
This sequence comes from Peromyscus leucopus, assembly GCF_004664715.2. Taxonomy (NCBI): domain Eukaryota; kingdom Metazoa; phylum Chordata; class Mammalia; order Rodentia; family Cricetidae; genus Peromyscus; species Peromyscus leucopus. The sequence continues at coordinate 107,029,796 of NC_051067.1, read as the reverse complement.
GACACGAACTTGGTGGTGAGAAGTCCCAGACTCTTCTCGTGCCTGCTTGGAGTACCCGGGGGCGGTGGCGCCTGTGGCCCGGCCTCCGCCATCGCGCCCGCCCGCCCGCCCGCCTCCCCTCAGCCAGGCCAGGCCAGGCCGGCGGCGGCGCCACTTCCGCTTCCGTTCATAGTCGCCGGGCCACCGGAGCTATCACCGCTGCTTCCGCTTCCGTCTCGCGCCCTCCCAGGGTATCTGGTGCAATTCCTGTCTGCAGATCTGAACGTAAAACTTCGGGGACCGTCAGCAAATGCACCATTAGCAAAGAAGACGAAAGCAACCCTAGGACAGCTAGTAGACTTGACAAATTGTATAAAAGGAAGTGGGGGTGGGGGAATGTCAGTGAGCAGTCCCGGCAGCAGAGAAGAGGGAACCACCCAAATCTTCCTTGCTAACTGGCCTCCAAACTACTAGCTGCCCGACCCACCATCCCCCCAATCTAGGGCAGGGAAGCTATACCACCTGATAAACTTAGCCTGTTAACTTACAACTGCTCCTGAAGCTTCCTTGCTGTTTTGAGATCGTCCTTGCCTTCTTGGCTTCTTGCCAGACTAGCAAGCACTAACTATATCTAGCTTGCCCACCTCTTCCATCTCCGAGACTCCTCTTTAGTTCCAGCATCGTTTTCCTCTGGCCTCCAGGCCACATACAGTTCACAGAGGCCAGAGTCTCATTTATAACCACTTCTCAGTCCATGCACACATATGTGTGGTTATAAGCAAAGCCTTTAAGGCAGTTCTTGACATATAGAAAGGACTGTGTGTTTGTAAGTCTCGTTATTTTTTTTAAAGGTTTTTATTTTATTTTTATTACTTGTATATGTGTAGGTTTGTGCACAGTGTGCAGGTGCTCAGGGAGGTTTAGAAGAGGGTGTCAGATCTCCAGAAGCTGGAGTTAACAGGCAATGTGAGCTGCCATATAGGTGCTGAGAACTGAACCCAGTCCTCTGCAAGAGCAGCCAGGGCTCTTAACTTCTGAGCCATCTTGCCAGCTGACGAGTCTTTTTTTTCTCCCCCCCCCCCACCTCCCCACCCCGGAGCTGAGGACCGAACCCAGGGCTTTGGGCTTGCTAGGCAAGCTCTACCACTGAACTAAATCCCCAGCCACAAGTCTTATTTTTAACATTGTTATCACTTGTTACCGGTTTATTTTGGTCAGTTCCTCTAGGAAGCAAACTGCCTTCAGCAAAACTATTGAGGATTCATACTTGTAAGAGAGTAAAACAAGCAAAATTCACAAAACCTACTTATAATAGAGCCCACGGTGCTAGCTCTGAAATTGGGGCAGTCTTTCTGAGGTATTCATATTTAGCAAGGGCTTGGGTCTTTGTACATCAAAACTGACTCAGAGCTTTAGCTGCAAGCCCCCATCAGCCTACCCTTCTGCAGCCAGGTCTCTACCCGGATGGATGGATTTGCCTGCTGCCCCAAGTGGTGGCTACATTATTATCATCCAATGTCCTCCGTGGCTCCCTATCAGTTTTAGGAACAAAATAACTCTTATGATTCCTAACTGCCATCTCCCACTACAGGCTCTCCTCACCACAGGTGCTCTTTCCTCTACAGAGGTTCATATCCTTTTCTGTGTGTGTGGGGGGGAGGGGGAGGTAGGGGGCGGGAGGGGTCATCAGTAGTTATACTGTCATGTTTACAGCCACATCAACACATGAGAGGGTCATCCTTCAAACCAGCTTGAGGCCAAGTCAGCTGCATATGTGCATATGTGCGTGTTTCCTGAGCTCTTACAAGTCCTAGGTGGGCTCCTCAAGACTTGATGATCCCAGGGAGTTGACGCCTGCCCCCACCCCACAGGAAGTGGCGCCCAGCTCTCCCCACCTCAGTGCAGATGCTTTTCCTGTTGGGAATAAAGTGCCAGAGACTCAACTTCCTTCCTTTCTGCCTTGGAAAGGGAGGGGCCTTGGGGAGAAGAAGGGGCGTCTGGGCTGGGAAGTGGGAGAGAGGCTTCCTTGGGGAGAGGAATTTGGCTGCGGGTGACCCAGGAGCTGGAGTCACTTAGGTCCCGTGAGCTGTGAGGGTGTGCCCAGCTCTGCAGGAGAGAGAAGGCCATTCTCAAGGCCAAGGCCGTTTGCAGAGGAGGGAGAGCTGGATACCGGTCAGATCTGGTAAGTTCTGTACCAAGTTTCCAGGGTGTTACGGAGCAGAAAAGGGACTTGCAGCTAGCACGTTAGGCCTATTTGCATGCTCTCACACTTGGCATCTGCAGAGGTACAACCCAGAACCTCAGAGAGAGCCAAGGCCTCCCAGGTATCCCCCCTTCTATCATACCTCCCTCTCCCCTATTTCCTTAGCGGGCTAGGCAAGGAGCTCGCTCTTCTTTCTCAGAGGGGCCAAAGGAATAGTCAGCCTGCCTGGTCTTCTCCAGGCTCTCACCTCCACTCCTACCACATCTCCAGCTCCCCAAGGCACACCATGGACTCAGCAGCCAAGGACAGAATCCAGCCCACACTTCTTCCTGGTATGAGCCTTGCTAGCTTGGCTGGGGGGAGGATGATGGCAAGAAAAATGGACAGAGTGGGCTAGGTTTTCCTGCCAGGTCTGGCTAGAACTTGACAGGATAGCAAAGGGTGGGCTGTCCGGGCGATCGGCCGAGGAAACAGCCGGGCAGCAGGTTTGTTAGCTGGAGGCCCTCCCCGACTGGCACAACTGCCCAGGCTCTTCCTGTCCAGGGCCTGAGTGGCCAGAGCAGGAAAGGGCAGAACAGCTGGCTCGGGGTGCGGCGCTCAAGTGGGCCTCGGGCATCTTCTACCGGCCAGAGCAGCTGGCCCGGCTGGGCCAGTACCGCAGCCGCGAAGTGCAGCGGACCCGTTTCCTGGAAGCACGGATTAAGGTGGGTACAGGACAGGGGAGAGGAGTGTTGGAGTGGGCTGCAGGGCTGGCCAGGCCTGACAATCGAACTCTCCACAGTCGGTGGTGCAGTCGTACCTGGAAGGTGTACAGACTGGTGTGTGGCAACTGGCTCGAGCCCTTGAGGCTGTGCAGGGAACCCGTGAAGCCCTGAGCCAGGCCCATCACCTACTCCAGGGGTTGTCTCAGACCTCACAGACCCTGGCGCCCCTGAGGGAACGTGTTGTCCAGCACAAGCAACTCCAGGTCCTGACTCAGTTGCTGCCAAGACTACAAGCCGGTGAGTATGGAGGACCTGGCTCAGTTTCTTAAAGTCCACAAACACCCCAACTGATCAGCAGCTGGGACACTCGGGAAGTGATTACATGGAGAGATGCACCAGGGACATCCCAGAGAGTAACCTCAGCCTCAAAGGGTGTAAGAAATAGGGTACATAACCAGCTCATTCTGGGGTTCTCAAGCTTGGGATGTTAGAGTCAACATGGACATTGAAAGGGCTTTGGATGTAGTTCAGTGGTAGAACATGTGCTTAGTATGTTCAGGACCCTAAATTCAATCCCAAGCATCCCCCCCAAAATTACACATGTATCTATACAAATTCAATAATACCTGCATCCATATGTATGCATCAATGTATATCCACATAAATATAAATATATATGTAGCTATGTTTGTAAATATTTCCCTAACAAGATGGGTAAATAGCAGCCAGCATGGTCTCTCATTTATTTTGTCTGCCCTCTAACATTCTTTTTTAAAGATTTTTTTATTTTAAGTGTATGTTTGAGGGCCTGAATGTATGTATGTATGTGTACCACATGAGTGCCTGGTACATGCAGGGGTCAAAAGAAGACTTAAATCCCCTGGAACTGGAGTTAGAGGCCATTGTGAGAGGCCACATGGGTGCTGGGAATCAAACCCAGGTCCTGTGCAAAAGATCAACAAGTGCTCATAACCACTGAGCCATCTCTCCAGCCTCCTATCCACCTCCCTAGCATTCTTGATTTCTTGTTCTATTGGCTCAGGGATTGACATGTGGCCCAACTCTAGGCCTGAGCCTGAATGTTCAGATTAACCAATGCTCTACTGTGCGTATTACTAAATATTTGATACCCCGCCCCAGTCTCAGGACCTCAGCATCCCTTGCTGTACCAACAGCACAGGTGGGAAGACTGAGACCTCAAGCCGACTCCTTTCTTCACTAGTGCCAGCTGCAATGGCCCACACACAGACCCTGATTGATGCTCAGCGATTCTTGGAGGCGTATGTGAGCCTACGGGAGCTAGAGCAGCTGCAAGAGGAGACCTGGGCACCCCTAGGAGGGCTGGAGTTGCCCCTCTTCCAGGGGCTGGGCCTTCTGGCTGAGGCCTTGGGCCGAGCAGTGGAGGCAGCTGCAGGGGCTGCAGGGCGGCTAGCACGTGAGGATCCAGCCCTGCTGGTAGCTGCTGTTCGCGTGGCAGAGGTGGAGACTGAGCGTACCATCCTGGGGCAGGCGCCGCGAGACTGGCGACAGCGATGTCTTCGGGCACTGCAGGAGGGCCTGGAGCGGGTCCATTTCTCATCGCCGCCAGTGCTGCCCGAGCCCGGGGCCCTAGCAGGGTGGCTTGAGGCTCTGCAGGTAGCTCTGCCTGCCGAGTTGGCAACAGCTGAGGCACTAGTAGCACCCTGCTGCCCACCACACTACAATGTGGTGCAGCTTTGGGCCCACACCCTGCACAGTGGCCTGCGCCGCAGCGTGCAGCAGCTCCTCTCCGGGCCTGAGCTGGGAGCTGCGGACGCCTTCGCCTTGCTGCACTGGGCATTGCATGTGTACATGGGGTGAGTGTTCTTGGGGAAGTGGCAAGTGGGGGAGATTAGAGGCTCAGCGTGACGTCCTGCCCTCCGTCTCTAGGAAAGAAATGATGGGGAACTTGGAGCTAGGGCCCGAGGCGGATGTGTCCCAGCTAGCGCCCCTCCTGACCCCGGAGAACATCGAGCAACTGGAGGCAGCATTTGTGGCCCAAGTCCAGGTGACTAGTTAGGGCAGAGAACTGAGGTGCTGTGCCATCGCTGTGCCCGTTGTCTAGTTGAATGTCTTGCCGATGCCCTGGCAAGTCTTGCTCCTTGTCCTTTCTTCCAAGGCGAGTGTGGCTCAGTGGCTGCAGAAGGCACTAGATGGGGAGGTAGCTGAGTGGAGCAAGGAACAGGAGCCCAACACAGACCCGTCGGGCTTCTACCACTCACCAATGCCAGCCATTGTCCTGCAGGTGGGTGGCAAGTACCCAAGGTAAGCAGCAGCTCCCACCAGGAAAGGGAGGTGGGCAGCTCTAGGGAATTTCTAAAGGCTGCCCCTCCCTGCCTGTAGATCCTGGCCGAGAACATTCAAGTGACCAGCCTGATCAGTGACTCACTGCATCGGCGGGTGCATGACATGGCACTGTCAGAACTGGCCGCATTCTTGAGGAGGTTTGCCAAGCGGGGACTCGTTCACAATCCCCGACAGCCAGAGGGCTCTGCGGGAATAGGGGCACCCCTCACCAGTGGGCGAGGGCTCCTTTAAACAAGGGCTTGGACGTGGGGCTGCAGTTGTGTGTGTGTGTGGGGGGGTGCCAGAGCAGCAGCAAACCCCAGAGTCCCCTCTACCCTCTGCAGCTTCAGTGACGCTCTGATCCGGTTCTCTCGAGACCACCTGAGGGGAGAAGCCCCTCACTATGTGCCCTACCTACTGGCTGCCTTCAATCACCAGTCGGCACTGAGGTACTAACACTTCTGGATTCCCCACAGGCATGGATGCCACCCACATTAGAACCACTTTGGGCCCCCAAAGGTGGGTTTCCAATCCCAGCTCTGCTCATTGCTAGTTGTACCTGGGTACCTGTCACTTTCTTATTAGTATTCCTTGGGTTACAGTAGAATAGTCCGAGACTCATTTGAGATAAAGACGTGAATATCTACCACGTTCTTTCAGCAAATATCGATCAAGGCGTTACTCTAGATCAGATAGTGTGTGAAGTTACAGCCATGAACAGGAAAATTTCCCTCTGCTCCTCCTGCTCTGAGACAAGAGTTTCACTCTGTGGTCCAGGCTGGCCTCAGACTGGTCGCAATCTTCCATCTTCAGCCTCCACCAGGCCCGGCTCTCTTCTTGAGTATTATGCTCTTGGTGGTAGGCACAAGGACAGACAGACATACAAGCTGATGCTTCTTAGCTCCCGCTTGACTAAAATGAGCTCCACTCCCTTACCGATGAGGAAACGAAGTAACAGGAAGGATGACTTAACTCGAGGTTACCTTAGAGGCGTACCTCTGGGTATGCCCTTCCTAGCCCTTCAGAATACCCGAGACCGCCATCAGCTCAGAGCCACCCTTCCGGCCCCCGCTCCCACCACACACTTTGCACCACAAGGTGGCGCCAGAATGGATGACTCCTTGAGGCCCGCGCGAGCCTTGGCCTTGGTCCTGAAGTCGTTACTTTTGGTTGGTTCAGCTCTTCGTTATCTGTCCTGCTGCCCGACGGAGAAGCTTCGGGGGTCTTGGCTCCAATAGAGTCCGCGTTGGATGACGTACAGAGGAGGATCTGCCGCCTGGTATTGGAAGCACTGCAGGTTGAGCTCCAGGTGAGGCTTCCATTCCGGTCAGGATGGGCGTGGGAGGGGGGACACGGTACATGTCTGAGGGTCCCTGCGGGATCCGGATCGTTGCTCTAGCCTGTCTCTGCCATGCTTTCCCTAGCCCCTGTTCGCATCTCTGCCCTCCCGCCAGTGGCTGTTGAGTTCTGAGTTGTTGGACGGTGTGTGTGAGCAGACGTCGCACTTCTGCCAGGATTTCTGGCGTGTGCGGAAGCCTGCCGTTCAGGTGGAGCAGGGAGAGGGAGGCTGGGGCAGGGGCACGGCCGATGGGAATCTGTACTCAAACTGCGTGCCTGCCCTGCAGCTGCTGCTGGCGGAGGCGGAACGAACCGTGGTGTTGCAGTACCTGCGCGCGCTGATGCAGGGCCGCCTGGTGTGCCGCGGTGCGGACGAGCGGACCCAGGCGGCCGAGCGCCTTCGGCACGATGCTGCCCAGCTCAAGGAGCTTTTCCTGGGTCTGGTGAGAGCTCGTTGGGAGGGCAGACGGTCGAGAATCTCAGTAGTCGGGTGGGAGCCGAGGGCGGCTGGAAACCCTGCCCCAATGTGTTCAGGGCCTGGAGGAGAGCGCTCACTGCGCGCCGGTGCTGCTCGCGCTAAGGGAACTGCTCAACCTCCACGATCCCACGCTGCTTGGCCTCGAGGTGGCAGGCCTGAGGCAAAAATTTCCCGACGTGAGGTGCGTGGGAGGGGACAGGGGAGGAGGAGCCCGGGATGGCAAGGGCGGGGCTGAGGCGCCACGCGTGGCGATATTCCTGCAGCGAGGATCATGTCTCCGCCCTCTTGGACCTGCGCGGGGACGTGTCCCGAGAGCATCGCCAGGCAGCACTCAGCTCTCTGCAGGCCGGCCCACCGCCCTCACCTTCTGCTGGCCGCCGTGCCCTCTTCAGCCTCGTGCCGACGCCCACGCCCTCGCTGTCCTCCTGCCTCCCCTCGGGTCCCTGCTCCTGACCCGTCTGCCTGCGTAATAAAGCCACGTCCACCGCGCGTCGGAATCTGTGTTGGGGCACGCGGGTGTTGAAAGCAGCGGTGAAATTAGGGGTCCGTGCACAGTGGCACTCCTAATCCTGGTTGCAATCCTAGTATTCTGACAGCATCTCGCCTGTGCAGACATCTGCTCTCTTTGTGAATTGCGTGCCCCAAACCCTGGGCTCCCGCGGAAGAACCCAGTACCCACGTATCCACCCGCCGGCAATAAGTGTCTCCCCCGCCCTCGCGAGTCGCTTTAGAAGTGGGGAAACTTGTGGAGGGGGAGGGTTAGGACCACATCCCGCCCGGGGGCGTAGCGTGGCAGTGATCCCGCCCCCTTCGCACTCCTGGCTCCGCCCACAGTGGCTTTAAGCTCGCGCTACCGCGGAGACTGACGTGAGCCTGCGCATGTCCGTGTGAGCGTGCGCGCGCCCGATTGCGTGCGTCTTTGGCGCCGGCTCCCACAGTCTCGGAGGCCAGCGATCGGCTTTGAGGAGCAGGAATTGCGGACAGCAATAGAGGTGCGAACAGGTGGGGGCACGGCACGCGAACCGAACCCGCATCCCACTCCAAAGACCGAGACTAAGCATGCGACCTGACCCCTCCCTCTTCATTTACCAGAGAATTCCCCCACTCCATTGTCTTCTAGCCCCGCCCTCCATTGGGCACGCCCTTCACCCTGCCCCACGCCCTTTATTGGCCTCCAGGGCACGCCCCTCGGATCTCTCGGTTCCCATTGGTTCTTCTCTCACGTCAACCTCTGTCTAGGGGTTCTTATTGGTGTGGGCCACACCCTCTCATTTGTCTCCAGACCCCGCCTTCAGGGTCTCCATCCTCACCTTGCCTTCATTCATTCTGCGTCTAGTGAGTGCTTGGGACGAGAGGGTAGATCAGACCCTCCCTGACCTCGGGGAGTTCAGGGAACGGTGGGGAATATGGACCTAGCCTCCAACCGTGACAGCCTAGGGCTGTCAAGAAGCCATCGAGACCCTGGGACCCTTTACACATCGGGAAGGCTTCTCAGAGAAAGTGAGGCCTAAACCGAGCCCTGAAAAATGGTTAAGAGGTTACTCCAGGGACACATTGGCCAAAGAATTCTTGGCAGAAGAACCTGAGACGTGAAAGAAACAGGTGCATTCTGGTCATTACGAGGAGGTAGGTTGGAACGAACGAAGGGGAAATGGATGAACTGGCCCAGGCAGTAGTCAGTAGGCGTCCAGGAAAGCATGCAGTTTGAGGGCGAGTGAGATCTAAGACTTGAAACCTTTTTTCACATAGCCGATCACTAGACAAGGTCGGAGGAGGGCTCCGAGGAGGAAGAGCAGGTCTAGATGGGGAATCTAAGTTTGGGGAAGGGATGATTCTGGTTCTTTTTTTTTTTTTTTAAGATTTGTTTTTTATATTTATTAATTTATGGGTATGTGCATGTGCCTGTGCAGGCCGGAAGAGGGCGTTGAACCCGCTGCCCCTGGAGTCAGAGGTAGTTGTGAGCTGTCCAACATGGACGCTAGGAACTGTGTTTGGGTCCTCTGGGAGAGCGGCAAGGGCTCTTAATTGTTGTGCCGCCGCTCCAGCCCTGCGACGACTCCAGTTCTTAGGAGGACTCGGGCTCACTCCTTTATCGATTACAATGCGGGATCAGGAACTGTTCTGGGTTTTGGAAACACAGCTGCAGATCCTGGAAAGGAGAAAACAGATAAAACCACCAGATACAAAGTTCACTGCAGTACACTTTAGATGGCAACAGCTGCTACAGAAAAAACAGTTCCAGCCGGGCGGTGGTGGCGCACGCCTTTAATCCCAGCACTCAGGAGGCAGAGCCAGGAGGATCTCGGTGAGTTCGAGGCCAGCCTGGGCTGCAGAGTGAGATCCAGGAAAGGAGCAAAGCTACCCAGAGAAACCCTGTCTCGAAAGAAAAAAAAAAAAGGTTCCAGAAGAGAGAGGAGATGGGCTCTTTTGTCGAAATTTGCTAAAGCTGATTTTCTTTCATCCTTTCTTTTCTCTCTTTTTAAAGCTTTTGAGACAGGTATTGCTATGTAGCCCAGGCTGGCCTGGAATTGACAGTTCTCCTGTTTCATCCTCAGGAGTGCTGGGATTACAGACATGTATCACTACATCTGATGGAGGGCAGCTTTTCTTCTGTTTTTAAATTTATTTTATTTTTATTTATTTATTTTTGAATGTGTGAGTGCTCTGCCTGTATACCTGCATGCCAGGAGAGGGCATCAGATCCTGTTATAGATGGTTGTGAGTTGACATGTGGTGCTGGGAATTGAACTCAGGTCCTCTGAAAGAGCAGCCAGTGCTCTTAACCGCTGAGCCATCTCTCCAGCCTCTAAATTTTTTTTATTAAAACATTATTATGTGGGGCCGTAGTGTCAAATGCTTTGCCTTTAATCCCAGCACTCGGGAGGCAGAGGTATGTGGTTCTCCAAGTTTGAGGCCAGCCTGGTCTACATAGTTCCAAGACAGCCAGGGCTACACAAAACAACAACAAAAACCAAAAAAGAACGCCAAAAACATTTTCATGTATTTTGATCATGTTTTTATCCTCCTCCAACTCTTCTCGGACCTCTCCACTTCCCTACTCACTCAACACGCTAAACTCTCTCTCTGTCTCTCTCTGTCTCTCTCTGTCTCTCTCTCTCTCTCTCTGTGTGTGTGTGTGTGTGTGTGTGTGTGTGTGTGTGTAGGGCATTTTTTTTTCTAAATTTTTTAGGAAAGTAAGAAAGTGACCCATGCTACTATATGTGGGTGCTACCTTTTTACACAGTGGGCAATTCACTATTAAATATTAAAGATATCTTGGAAGGTCAGGTATGTTGGCTTAACCATGACCCAGGACTAGAGAGGTTGAGACAGGAAGACTGTGAGTTGAAGGTTAGTATGGTCTACATAGGGAGACTCTATCTTAAACAAAATTATATATGTATTGGAAGTCACTATAGTGATCTAAAGTTAATGGTAGGACCAGGGACATAGGCCAGTAGGAGAGGACATACTCAGTGTTTACAAGGCTCTGGGTTTGATCCCCTTCATCAAAGCAAAACCAGAAACCACAAAATTGGATGGGATCATAGGATTCTAGGGTGTGAGTTTAATGGAAGAGAGAAGTTACCATAGACAAGTCTTGGGGTGTTACAGTGTTAAGAAGTTGGGAAGACCAAGAAGAAACAGCCAGGGATGTGGGAGGCAAACTAACGCCTAGTGTATTTGGAAAGGGAAATGGGCGTTATGGTTCCAGGATAAAAGCTATAGATCAATATGATGATCATTAGTGAACTTGATCAGCTCAGTTTAATGGAGAGCAGGACAAATGCATAATCAGTGTGAGTGAACTTGGGAGAGAACAGGAAAGAAGTGGGAGATGGTGTGCACGACTCGGGGTATTGTGCTACAACAAAGATCAGCTGGAGGGTGTTGTGTGTGGATTCATGTAGAGGTTTTGTTTTGTTTTTAAGATGGAGGAATAACAGCATTTATTTATGCTGATGGACAGAACCCGGTGGAGAGGAAGCCTGGTGATGTAGGATCAAGGAGGAATGTTGGAGTTGAGTCCCTGACCAGGCAAGGGAGGTCAGAGGCTGGCGTCTCCAGTCAGTGTCTGGGGAGAGACTGGATTGCACTGAGCCCTGGCACAGAGTCAGGGGTGAGTACCTGTGCCTCGGATGACTGCTAGGGAGATACCTCAGATAGGAGACAGGCCAGGGGCTAGTTTGAATGTACTGGTTTTCCTCTGATTCCCAAAAGCAGACTGTAATTCAGTTCTGAATAGATGACCAATGGGAGAGACAGTATTTCCTGTGGGGACTGGCCTGAGCAGGGCATACTCATTCAGACTGATCACAGATGGGCTGGAGGATATAGACAGAGCTAGGTAAAGGGGACAAAATGGGACTGAGAAGATGCCATCTGTAAAGCAGTCTGTGGGCTTCCCTTACCTATGGTCCATCTAGGGATCTGAGGCTGCATTTTGCCAACTCCCAGACTGGGTAAGTGCTAAGCACTGAGGTTAGAACCATGTTTAGGGCCTTAGTTTTAGCTCTAGAGCTAACCATCTGAGAGGATTTTAGTGAGTAGGAAAATGTATAAAAGTCTTCCTCTCGCTTTGCCTCACCTCAGACTGCTTGGGTAAACCTGGTGGAAGGACTGGATACTGGGGAGGGGGGATCGTTTCTCAGGTTCCTGGCAGCAGACCCTGGATCCAACAAGGATAACGTGGACACAGGGCTTTCTCCTCTGACCACATCCCCTCATGCTGGTCTCTGCGTGCCCTTCTGTGTCCCTAGAGGTCAACAGTGTGGGAAGTTGGAACGACCGAGCTGGATGTAACCCTCAGGACAGAATGGTGCTGGATTCAGGGGCTCAGGTGTATGAGCAGGCACCCCCCAGCCCACCTGCTAGCCCCTCATCTCAGCGCCATAGGTTGAAGCCCTCAAACCGAAATGGGCCACCCTTGTACCCCTGGCCTCAGTCCCTGGCTATGCCTTTGGCTCTGGCAGTTCCCTCATCACTACAGTCTCAGCCTATGTGGCAGACCTTCTCAAAGCTGCACTTGGGAAACCGTAGCCACATGCGTCGCAGTGAGAGCACCTACAGTGTAAATAGTACTGGCCAGCGGGGGCGAGGCAAAGCGCCACTTGGACGGGGATGTGATCCAGGTGGAGGGACCCTACGGCCTGCGGCCTCCTTACCTCACATTGCTAAGACTCGAAAGTATGTAGGCAATGGTAGCAACAAGAGCCCCTGCATGTTAGTGGCCCTGCGGCCAACCAACATGGACCAGGAACGGGAGAAATTCTTCCAGTCCCATTACACCTACAATCCACAGTTCGAGTACCAGGAACCGATGCCAATGAGTGTGCTGGAGAAGTACCAGGAGGCCTCTGGACAGTTCATCCATCAGGTCAGTCCAGCCTGCCCATTTCACCCTGGCCCTGACTACTCAAGGGACCTAGCCTGACTAGTGACTGTGGCCCTGTGTGCAGGCAGTTGGCATCATTGAGGCTGTCCTGGAGAAGTTTGGCACTTATGAACACTTTGAGGCCGCCACAGGGGGCCAGCTGCTGACCAAGTGCCAAATTTGGTCCATTGTGCGAAAATACATGCAGAAGGAGGGCTGCGTTGGGGAGGTAAGTTTGCCCTTTCTACGGGACCCATATTCTATATGCCCCCAATCAGACCACCTAACTGATAGGCCCGGTTACACACCTGGCCAGCTGTAATCCCCAAACATATCCGTGCTCCAGCTCCAGATACGTAAGAGCTGGATTTGAAGGGTGGATGTCCTGACCGGTGTTTAGCCTGGCTGCCTTGTAGCATCAGGAGCCTGGCTGCCCACTACCTTTCAGGGCTTGTGAGCCATGGCTCAGAGCCCTGCCACCTTGCAGGTTGTGGTACAGCTGAGTGAGGACCTGCTGTCCCAGGCAGTGATGATGGTGGAGAACAGCCGACCCACGCTGGCCATCAACTTGACTGGAGCCCGCCAGTATTGGTTGGAGGGCATGCTGCGGCATGAGATCGGTCAGTCTGTGGGTGGCATTTGTGAGGGTGGGTAGAATCGAAAGGTATTAAGAGATCAGGGCAGGGCAGTGTGGGGCTTTCTCCTCCTTCCTTCCCTCTGGGAGAAGACAGGCCTGTTCGTCCCTAAGCAGATACTCCTTCCTTCTCATTCATAGAAGTAGGTCAGACATGCCTGCCCACCCTCTTTGCTGCCCTTCATTCTTCTTCCTTTGGTTGTCTCTCCAGTTCCTCTGGTGAGGGGAAGGTTGCAAGGTCCTAACAGGCCAGAAAGAATCTGAGGGTTCCACCAGACCAGCTAACATACAGGCCCACCAGGGTGGGTGGCAGGCCAGATCCTAAGAAGGGAATTGCTTGAAGAGACCACATGGATAGGAGTTTAGGAGACCAGGATAGGAAGGCAAGCACAGGACACTAGTCACTGTCCTCATCAGACAAGAATCTTGTTGCTCTGGCAAGCAGTGATTTTGATTGGGGCATTTGTGTGACTGTCAAGATGATGGGCCTGGGCACTAGGATGTTGGGGCGGGATGGCCTGCGCTTGGTCTCTAGGAGAGCCAGGGCACAGTATGAACTGGTGTGCAGGAGATGAGAAAATAGGCAGGGAGGGGTCTGCTGGACCAAGAGTCTTCTTGTTGCTGGAGTTGGGTGAGAATGAATTTAGGTAGGGCTTGGGATGACTTGCATGGGGTGAGTTTGGGGGCATGAAGATCTAAGCTTCTCCACTAGAGGTCCTTGGAGTGAGTTCAGCCACCTCCTCGTCCTCCCCACAGGCACTCACTACCTGCGTGGTGTGAACAATGCCAGACAACCGTGGCACAGCACTGAAGGCAGATTGCAGTATGGGCTTCGGCCAGCCAACCCCACTGAGGAGGGCCTGGCCAGCCTGCACAGTGTGCTGTTTAGAAAGCAACCCTTCCTGTGGCGGGCGGCCCTGCTCTACTACACCATTCACCAGGCTGCGCGCATGTCCTTCCGCCAGCTCTTCCAGGATCTGGCCCAATATGTGCAGGATGAGGCTGTACGCTGGGAGTACTGTGTCCGGGCCAAGCGAGGACAGACGGATACTTCCCAGCCAGGTGGGAGCTGCGGAGCCAGGGCAATGCCTAAGCTAGTGCAAAGTGAAGGGTGGGTTTAGGTAAGGACTGACTGATTCTCGTTCCCACAGGCTGCTTCAGCAAGGACCAGGTGTACCTGGATGGTATTGTCCGCATCCTGCGGCACCGTCAGACCATCGATTTCCCGCTGCTGACCTCACTGGGCAAGGTAAGGGCTGCAGGCTTACAGAGGCCTCAGGCGACTCCTCCTCCTTCCTCCCTGTACCTTTGAGTACATATTTGATGGAGGCCTGGATACCAGGCCTCTCTGGTGGTAAGAACTTGAGTGGAGGTACGCAGACAAGAAGAGATAAAACTTTGGTATCCCAGATGAGATGTGTGACCCAGCCTGCAGATATATGCATACATTTCAAAGGAGGAGAGTGTTCCAGGACAAGGGAGCAGTCAGGAAGTTCTGAGGAAGGAGGCTGGAGAAATGACCATGGAGCAAAACCCAAGTCCTGTATTGCATTGAGGGAAGCAAACCTTCTCAGAAGCAAAGGGGAACTGGAGGGGCTATAATAAAGGTGTGGCACAGCTTTGCTTTAGGAGGCTCCTACTGGATGTCATGTGTACGGAAGAAAGGCAAATGGAGGAGGCCTTTCACTCTTACAGAATTGATCATGGTTTGACCTAACCTGGCAGTATCATGGTTGCAAAGAGATAAACTACAGATAGTAGAACTCTGTTTGACTCCCTGAACGGGAAGATGAGAACCCAGCTTCCCTTTCTTGGACCTGACTGTGGTGACGACTGACAGCTGACATTCAGCAGTCTGGTGTTGGATGTGAGAGACACCTGAGAGATACCCAGGTATCAATTGAATGCTGCTTAAGGTGAGGGGATAATCTGGGATGGAGGAGAATGGGTTGTAGAACATAGATGGAAGATGTAGAGAAAAAGAGAACAGACCCAGGGCTGAGCCTGAGGGTACCTATTGTAGGAACAGAGAAATAGAGGTAGGTCTATTGTAGGTCAGGAATAGAGGAGTCATCACAGGAGCAAATGGCCCTGAGCCATTAGTAGATCTGGGACTAGCTGCTTAAAAGCCAGAGGTTGTGATTAGCCCTGAGGCTTAGTTTTCTCCCTGTAGGTCTCCTATGAAGATGTGGACCAACTGAAGCCCCATGGAATACTAGATAATACCCGAGTGCCCCACTTTATGAAGGACTTGGGACGCTACCGGCAGCAGCTGGA
Source organism: Peromyscus leucopus (assembly GCF_004664715.2). Classification (NCBI taxonomy): domain Eukaryota; kingdom Metazoa; phylum Chordata; class Mammalia; order Rodentia; family Cricetidae; genus Peromyscus; species Peromyscus leucopus. The sequence continues at coordinate 107,014,505 of NC_051067.1, read as the reverse complement.
ACACATCATGACCACCAACCGACTGGACGAAGCAGAGCTGGGCCGCCTGCTCCCGGACTGATGTTGGCTAAGGATTATAGACAGAAGCTCTTGACAGAGGTCTCAGACTGGAATATGAAGCTCTTTATGGTTCTATAGCCTAGGTGTTTCTTGTGGGGGGGGGCACTGGGGCGACCAGGAGCATCTTGGGAAGATGAGAGGCAACGTCAGAAGGTTTTTGTCCTTGCTAGTCTTCCTGGGGCCTGCAAACTAGCAGCAGCATGTCACATAAACTCCTGAACAGGGGAGACCTGGGGAGAGGAGGGGACCTGAGTGTGAATAGGAATGTGGGTTGATTGGGGAATAGAAACTTGTTCCTGCATGAGATGACTTTTGGTGTCTGGTACTGGCCTTTCCCTTCCCCCACCTGGCCTATTGGTGCTCTTCAGCATTCATACCTACCGTCTACCTCTCACTGGGTCTAGTGGGAGTGGGGATCCCCTCTGAGGTGGCTTGCCAGAGCATAGGGTCCTGGCTTTCAGTCGGGCTCAGAGACCCAGCTGGGCTGGAATCCGCGTTTCAGCATTTTGCTCCTCTCACTGGTCATGTGTTATTCCATGTGTTTGCCTCCATGCCTCCATGCATTATTCATGCCTCCAGTGGGGGCTGGGAGGCAGCAGGGCCTGAAAGTGCAGTGGAGGGGATGGGACACTTTGGAAAGGTACCATTTGTTCCTAGTCCCCCTCTTATCACACCAGGCAGACACACTGGACTTGTGAGTCCAGCCCCTGGCCCCCACCCTCAGCCCCCACCCTCGTCTGGGTTGTGCGTGTCTTTGACCACACCCTCACAGCTGGTCTCTGGCAGTGGTTGGTCCAGGCTGGAAGCAACCACAATCAAACCTGCAGGTCAGGCCTATGGGATTTGTTATCTTAAGTTCTGAGCCCGTCTCGGGCCAGGAGAAGTACAGAGCTGGTGAATGCCTCCATTTTCACGTCTCGATTCCGCTGTGAGGGATTGAGCCAGTACTGTTCCTACCCTGGCCTTTTATTTTCTCATCTGTGAAGCTTGGAATCATAGCTGGGAAGTTCTTATTCACTGACGTAAATAGATATGTACAGAGCTCCTTGTGTATGTCTGTGACTGCTTAGACCCCTCACTGAGCTCCCAGTTCAGGGGAAAGCCAGATAATTAAACAGCAGTTACAATGATGTGTGTGGCTTCTGTCTACTCAAGTTCCCTCTCAGGTCCCCCTTAAAGACTGTGAGCTCCAAGACTTCCCTCATCAAGTGTGGGGTGGGGGATGCCTGTCCCCTTCCCTTTCTCAGTCTACCAAGCCTAGTGATTCCCATGAAGTAGGACTGTTGTCTCCACAGGCTCCCAGCTGGCTCCTGAAGTGAAAAAGAGCGTGGTGTGTGTGTGTGTGGGGGGGTGTCAGGTCCCATTGGGGCCTGGATCTGAGACCTCCAGACACATGGTTTGGGCTATTTTGGGGGTGGAATGAGGTTGTAGGGGTGGGGTGTTTCACACAAGCCTGCTCAGGTCAGTGGGATTCAAACCCACACCTACCCTCAGTTCCTGAGCAAAGAGCCAGAGTTGTGGAGAGTCAGGTCCAGGCTAACCCTCCCAAGTTTATTCATTTTGCAGAAAATGGAGTCTTGGTGCATTGGGTCAAGCTCTGGCAGGTTCCCAGGTCTTATCCAGCTTGGATAGGATTTGTACAGGTCAGGATTCTGGCCTTCAGGAATCTAGAGACGAAGAGGACGATGGTCAGTGGAATGGGTACCAGCCCTCATTACAACCTCTAACAAGCCTATAAGCAAGGGTTTAGGTACAACCTTCAGACTCATCTTCTTGGAAGTCAGGCTCCGGCTCCGGCTCCGGCTCCGGCTCCGGCTCCGGCTCTTGTTCTAGTTCAGGCTCTTGTTCTAGTTCAGGCTCTGGTTCCGGTTCCGGTTCCGGTTCCGTTTGTTGTTCCAGGTCTGGTTCATCCCCTTCTGAGGCTTCAACTTCTAGTTCTGGCTCCTCTGGAGTTCCAGATTGCACTGCCTCAGAGCCCTCAGGGCCTCCGACCTCCTCTTGCTCTGAAGCTCTGGGCAGTCCAGGACATGTGGTCCCTGAACTGGGTGCCTCAGGCGTCCAGTGGCCTGAGCATGGAGGGTCATAGCTGCGGTCCCGGTAGCCTGGGGAGGAAGTGGAATACTTGAGGCTCAATTCACCCCTCTGTGGTTAGTGACCTCCACACTCTCTGGCCTCCACTTACCCTTAGTTTTGCCTCACCCCAAGCCACGCCCCCGATCTCAACAAGGCTCCACCCTCTTGGTGCTCACCAGGCCCCACGTGCTGCCAATCCCAGGCGGGGTCTGGCGAACGCATGGTGTGCTGGGCACAGCGCAGTAGCTCCTGGCAGGCTGCCTCGCCCTTGCTCTGCACCAACAGCAGCAGGCGGCGCACCCTGCGCTCTGCATCAGGCATCGCATCCAAGGCTTCATACTCAGGCCCGGTGAGCACGCCCCGGGCCACCAGCGCGTCCAGCAGCAGCCCAGAGTCAGCCTGCAACGTATCTACCAGCCGTTTCCGTTCCCGGTCAATGGTCTCCGATGGCCGCTCCTGCACGTTGCCCATGTTTGGGCTATATCAAAGAGAAGGGGAGAAATGGGGGGAGGGGCGGCTGGTGTTCCCACACACTGACCTCTCCCAGGAGTGATCTAAGTTCACCTCAGCATCAGAGTCTGGATGGTTCTTCAGCGGAAGACCTGGAGGCCAGGGCACAGAACTCACCCTCCAGCTTCTTGGCTGCTGCTGTCCTGACTCCTCAGGTTCCTGTTCTAGTCTCTACCTGTCAGCTGATTGCTGCTCACTGCAGCTAGGACGTCCCTCCTAAGCCCCAGCCACCTGCCGAGCTGGCCACCAGTTGAGACCCAGTTAATCCAACTGAATTATTTTTTCTAAACCCAATTCCTTACCTAAACTGACAGAAAACCCTAGGATTGGTTCATACCCCCTCTCTGAACCCCAGCAGCAAATCCTGGATCAGGGCAGCCTGCCTGATCTCTCATACAATCTGGTCTGCATCCGAAGCCTAAAGTGTGGAGGCATGCACGCTCCATTCACCTAACCCCAAGGGGCAGGCATTCCAGAACCTTGCCCTTCACTCATCACCACACTGCAATGTCAACATGGTCTGTGGCTCTTCTGGGTCCTTACTAAGCAGGAGAATTGAGTTCTGAATTTTGACAGACCTCCTGGCATCCAGGACCGACTTGTTTTCCTGATGGCCTGGCAGTGACTCACAGTCATCTCTTACTTGACCTTGAAACACCCAAGACCCAGCTCTTAAAAACCGTTAAGGAACGCTTACCAAATTTTTAGTTTCCTCTCCGTGGATTATCCCCATTTTGAGAGGCTGCCTCTACCGAACTGGGTGCAAATTAATCTACTCTGCTCATCTCTCTTATCAACCGAGGACTACTGCTCACTTGGGTTGGGTGGCCTGACCCAGCCAGCAAGGACCCTGGCATTAAGGAAAAAGGAAACCTGGCTGTTCCTTTGTTCCTTTTGCCTCAGCTTTGTCCATACAGCATCCTTCTAGGTCTCTTCCACCCTAAATGCCCCTGTTCTACCTTCTTTCCTAGGTCATTGGAACACACACACACACACACACACACACACACACACACAACCATGCCTCCCAGGTCTCAGGACTCTCTCACTGTACTGTTCCTGGTCACTTCACGCCTCATATCTAAGTGTCAGCCCTCCCCCAGGGCCACTAAGCACAGACCAGGGACATTTCTTCCCACTGTCTCCCCTCTTCACGCCCTCTCTGTGCCAGAGGCCCTATAGTCACACTGCATCAGCTTCTGCCCTTAAGCCCACCATCAGCACTTTGCCTCCTGGAACAATGAGTGCCTCGGAGTACCTCACCCATGCCCACACCTCCCCTCTCTCCCCTCCCCTCCCCCCAACACAGTGACTTTGACAACTCTGGGCTAGCGTTTATTGTTCCAGTTCTGTGGGTGAAGAGACAGGCTCAGAGAAACCCAGTAAAAACTGGAATCTGACTTGGCCTACCTTAAACTATAATGTCTCTTGCCTGGTTGAATGCCAGGCCTATCCTCCGTCCCCACTACCCATCAAAGAGTCTAAGCTACCTGGTCCGACTATTTTAATTCCCTCCCTTCCAAATCTAGGCTCTTTGCCATTTCCATCCACCATTCAGTCCTGCAAGAACTAACTATGCTCCTGGCACTTCAGCTTTTGCGGATGCTGTTGCCTGGGATTCTCCTCTCTCCCCTCTACTCAATGGATCTAGCCCTCAAGACAAATGCTCCCATGTCTACCCCAATTCTTGGGAATTCAAAGGTAGCTAGCTCCTTTTGTGTGCCATGGTCCTCATTACTGTGTTTTCAGGGATCACTAAACTCTGTGTTCAGGACCTCTGCTCCCCTCAATGAGGCTTCCAAAGACTGTCTCCCATCACTGGTTACAAGGAAGGGGGTGAGGCCTGCACCCATTCTGGCCAGACTTTGAGGCTGTATTGGCCTTCTCTTTCTCCCTCCCTGTACCCCAAGTTATTTTTATGTTAGCTGGCTCCCCAGTAACTTAAGTATTACCTTTAGTCTTGTCTGGGAAGCAGAGACCTTAGCTGTTTTAGACCCCAGCTGATCTATCTATCTCTATCTCTATCTATCTATCTATCTATCTATCTATCTATCTATCTCTATCTGTCATTATCTATCTATCTATCTATCTATCTATCTAATCATCTATCTGTCACCTATCTATGTATCTATCTATCTATCATCTATCTTTTTTTCGAGACAAGCTTTCACTATTTGTAGCCCTGGCTGTCCTGGAACTGGCTCTGTAGACCAAGTTGGCCTGGAACTCAGAGATCCGCCTGCCTCTACCTCCCAAGTGTTGGCATTAAAGGCCACCACCCCCCAGGCTAGACCCTAGCTGATTTGGGGCCTTCCTTTGAGGTTAGCACAGTTCTAAGGTGAGCTGGTTATGCCCTGGCCAGTGCATCAAAGGGCAAGCCTAAATGTTATTTTGAGCCCCAGGTGACCTGGTTTGGTCTGGGACCCCCAGCTTGCTGGCTGGCTGGGGTTTGTTGGGAAACTAGGGTAGAACCTGCAGGAGCCGGTCGCGCATGCGCAACCGCAAGGGTCCCCCTCACCAGTCCCAAAGCTTCAGACCTGCGGGAGGGCGGGGCCCACAGACCTTGGAGCTCCGCTGCTGGTGGTGCGGCACGGTAATTCTGCCCAATCTGTTTCCTTTCCCTCCCTGCTGGGTGGAGTCCGGCTTGTGGTCCGGAGCGTTTCGGACGGCCCCACTCCAGAGTTGAGCTTCACCGGGGCAGATGACAGTGCAGAAAGGGCCGAGCAAGCGGGGTGGGGACGCGAACAGCAGCTGCCAAGGGGGCGGGGCGGCCAGGGCTGCCGGGAATGGGCGGGGGGAGGGGCACGCTTCTCTGGCTCTGCGAACTCGGACGCTGGACGCGGTGGCCACGCGCTGGCAGGGGAGGACACATAGTCGGTTTTCCTCCCCCGCCCCAGAGCACCCGGGTTTGAGTCAGGGGGTCAGTTCAGCTCTTCAGCCCACTCCGGGCCTTCTGATTGCTAGGTGCTTTTAATTTGTCCTACGATTCCTCCCTCTGCCTGTCACTGATAAGTTTAGAGAAGGGAACTGACTTGCCCAGAGTCAGAGACACGTGTATGGAGGAGTTGGATGTGGCGCAGAAACGCCTGCTTCTCGGAGGTTACAGTGGCTGGCATCTCATTGCCAGTGGGAGAGTTGGGCACTGACTCTCCAGGTACCACCATTCTCCAGGTAGGGGCTTCCATGAAAGTCCAAGCGTCTGGACGTTTCTAAGTCCAAGCATCCGGACACTTATATGAACGCAAAGTCGTCGCCCACCCATGACTCTAGTGATCTTTGTTTGATAGAAAAAAAGGAGAGACCAGAAACAGAGTTTGGGGAATGCAGTTTATGTTGCAGGACTCGCTAGGGTAGTGGAGAGAGGCTGCGCATAACGGGGGCTTCGTTCACCTCCCCCCAGGGGACGCCAGGAAGCCTAAGGGGGTGTGTGCTGCGTGCCGGTTCCTTAGCCAGGCTTTTTCAGAGGGGTGCGGGCTTCAGGGGGAGGAAGGACTGGCTCCAGGGTCTAAGTAGGAGGCACTGCTTTCAGGGGTATTGTAAAGGGTCAAAGCCCCAGGCACGGACAGGCTGTACCCTCCAAATCCGCGGGAACGTCCAGCAGGAGTGGGGTTCCCAGGGTGTGGTCTTTCCCTAGGAGGAGTAGGCGGTGCTTAGGAGAGCCCTCCTGCAGTTAGGATGTAACATTACACACACATGCACATGCACACGCACCCTTGAAAGCCAGGGTCTTGCTGCATAGCCCAGGCTGGCCTCGAGCTCATCTTCCTGCTTCAGACCCCTAAGTGCTGGGATTACAAGCATGCACTACCATATCTAGCTTAAAACATCATTCCTGCTGGGCTGTGGTGGGGGAGGCAGAGTCAGGCGGATCTCTGTGAGTTCAAGGCCAGCGTGAGATCCAGGACAGACACCAAAACTACACAGAGAAACCCTGTCTCGAAAAACCAAAATAAATAAATAAATAAATAAATGGAAAGAAAAATATATCATTCCTGACCTTACTCCTCTCACACAATGATGATAGTATGGGTGACTCCAGAAGACTCTACGGGGCAGCCTGAATTCAGGGTCATCCCTCCCCAACCTAAGCTGCCCAGCCCACCCGATCATGGTAATTCAGATCGTGGTGGTTTCTGCCCAGGAGTCCCCACCACCATTACCTACACCTGAAGAATTCAGCTCCTTGACAGTCAGCTCAGCCTCGCCCCTCTCTTGAGACAAGGGCTGCATCTGCATGGGAGAACCCCAGGAAGCAGCTCAGAGGGGAGCCCAGGAGGTGAGGAAGAGAGCTGGGGAACCCCCGCCCCCGGGGGGGGCAATTCTCCAGCCATGAGCCAAACCAACCTTCAGCCACGCCTTTCTTACCAGAGACAAGTCCATGTCCAAGTCCATCAGGGTCCATTCTCGTCCTTGCAGGTTAGGGCCCAGCACCTGGGAAGAGCTCGGGTAAGTGGTGCCCTCACAGGCTGCACAGACAGACAGCCCAACTGCCTGTGTCTCGTGCCCTGCTCCAGGCGAAGAGATACTCACATCCGTGGGTGCTATGGACTCCACGGTTTCAGGGGGAGGCCGAAACAGCATTGGGGGCAGCAGACTCTCGGGGCTCCGGTTACCCCGCTCCAGGCCCAGAGTTCCCCTGTGCACAAAAAACACTATTGGTCTATAATACCCACCTCCTGGTCGCTCCTATGGAACTTGCACCCTCAGGTTTAAGTTGCCCCAACAACTAGAACATGCTAAGAGACAATACTTTCTTTCAATCCCCTCCCTAAAAAAGAAGATTTTCCCCCCTTTTAAATTTTGTGGGAGTGAGACATCCTCTTGTTATGTAGCCCTGGCTGGCCTCAAACTTACAGCAATCCTCTTGCCTCAACCTCCTGGGTGCTAAAGGAGTATCTTTGCTGTTGTTTGAGAAAGGGTCTCGGGTAGCTTAGGCCGTCCATGAACTTTGACTAGCTAAGTATGACCTTGAACTCCTGACCCTTCTGCCACCACCTCCTCCATAGTTCGGGCATTACAACAGCGCGTGGGGGGGGTATGTCACCATGCCCAGCTTCTAATAGGTCACCTTGATTTGCTTTTGCTTCCTACCTAAGACCCGAGGTCTTGGGAGAGGTCCCCTTCCTATATAAGTGTAAATACAAGTAAAGGTTTTCTATTTGGTTTTTGTTGTGGATGCACGGGTGTTCCAGTCTTGGAGTTAGAATTTAGGTCTTGAGCATGTTAGGCACATACTCCACCACTAAGCTATGTCTCCAGCCCAGCCACCCTTTCCCTTTTATTTCTATTTTTTATTTATTTATGTGATTTTTGGAAACAGGGTTTCTCTGTGTAACAGCTCTGTAGACCAGGCTAGCCTCGAACTCACAGAGATCCGCCTGCCTCTGCCTCTTGAGTGCTGGGATTAAAGGTGTGCGCCACCACCACCTGGCAGATTTATTTTATTTATTGTGTGTATTATGTGTCTTGGGGGTGGGGCATGTGTAGAGGTCAGAGGGGACAGTTTGTGGAGTGATTCTCTCCTTCCACTTTACATGGGTTTTAGGGGTTGAACTCAGGTCAAGGGGCTTTTGTGGCAAGTGCTCCACCTGCCGAGCCATCCTGCCAGATCTTCCTTTTATATTTAGACAGAGTCTCACTAAGTCACCAACATTGGTCTTGAGTTCCCACTGTAGCCCAGGCAGACCTTGAACTTATGATACTCCTGCCTCAGTTTCCCAAGTAGTTGGGTTGACACCCCTGTGCCACTAAGACCAGCTACCATTGATTGTTAAGCTCCTGTGAATTATAATCATCCTAGTGAACTAATTTCAGGGTGCTTAGCGACTTGATGAGGAGTTTTCATTTTCTAAATAATTTTGATGCTCTTTGGAGCGTACTCTGAGAAATCAGGTCAGGGTCATGAGAGTCTGATGCCCAGTGCCCTCCCTTAGCCACCACAGGACAGACAAAGCAGACTCTTCTTTGGCCAGTACATGTGGCTCTATCTCTCACGCATCAACAGTGGCTCTGCTCACCTGTCAGGTACCTCCCTGGGGCCCCTTGGTTCAGGCTGTTGCACACTCCTGGGCCCCTCAGGGCTGTAGCTCCCTTTCCCTTCCAGGATGGCCTGCACCACAGCCACAGGCAGCGGTGGGGGCGCTGTCACGCAGAAGTCACACTCGTTTGGGGCCAGGGCCAGCCCGGCCTCGCCATCCCCCCCTGGGCTGGCCGGCTCTTCTTTGAGCGGCGCCAGACCCTTCACCCTGCACCAGAGAAAAGCTTCAACCAGACCCTGACACCGACCTCTTCCCACCCCCACAGGCTTCTGGGCTCTGGGCTCTTTCCCATAGGGTCCCCAGAAGGCAGCCCCGTCCTCCTTACCTCCTGCCACCAATGGAGGGAGAAAGCCTGTGTCCTTCCGGAGACGGAGCGTCTTCTGGGATGTCAGAGATGATGGGCCCTCTGGCCCTGTGAGGGCTGAGGCCCAAGGTACTCTCTGGAAGGGGCTGCAAGAAGAAGGCTTGGCCTAGCCTTTGGCCTCTAGCTATAGAAACAGCCCAACAAGCACCCACCTGAACCAGGACTGAGGGTCAGGGTTTGAAAAGGAATCTATCTATGCTGGGGAGCCTAGGTCTGGTTGGTAGAATGGTGGCGTCCATCTTTTAGGGGGGAAATGGGGAGAAGAAGCAGGCTCCTCACAATCCTCCCTATGCCCTAGGAAGAGGAGGAGGAGGAAACACCACCTACCGACTGGATAAAGTAGGGGTCCTGGAAGAGGGCACCAGATAGGGGGCAGGCATTGAATCTGGCAGGTGCTGGGCATGAGCTCCCCTCATCTAGCATCAGGGACCTGTGCAGGGTGGGCAGGTTAGGCCTCCATGCCCCTCAGCCTGCACCTCCCTCCCCCCTCTCTCCCTCCCTCAGGCCCCAGCAGCCAAGTCAGCAGAGCTGAGGCCTGTTTCCAGGGCATCAGTCACATGCTGGAGTGGAAGGGGTTCCCTGAGAGATGGGGGCCCTTTGGGGGTTGAGAGGGGAGGGAGAGAGCTTAGTTTGAGCCCCAAGCTAGGGGTGCCTACTTTGGGCATAGGAATTTGAGGGTAATTACAGCCCTGGAATGGAAGAGAGGGGAGGGGGGTGTGAAGTGGAGGTGATGAGTGATGGAGTTGGGGGTAAGCGGTAGGGGGAGTCCCGGATGGAGGCAGGAATAAAGATTCCTGGCGAAGTCTCTGGAGGGGGTCCCTCACAAGGGAGGGACTCCTGGCAGTGGGGATGTGGGTGTGAGCACTGCACGCTTTGGGACTCACAGCTTTCTCTTGGTTCCTGTACTGCTGGGACCTGTCTGAAGCGGCCCAAACAGGCACTGGATTAGCTGAAAAGAAAGGGTTAATTCATACTTTAGGCCAGGCCCCTCACCTTAGAAAGGCGATTTCTGGCGGGTCTGAGGGACAGGGGTGGAGGTATAGGGTGCCCAGGAGTGGGGAGGAGGAGAGGTAGGGGTAGGTGAACACCTTGCCGATGACCCAGGAGTGGGGAAGAGGAGGAGGAGAGGTAGGGGTAGGTGAACACCTTGCCGATGACCCGGTGCTGCTGGCTGTGGCTCTGCCGCAAGGTCACCACCTCTCGCCACAAGATCTCATTCTGCCTGGGGGGAAGGGGTGGGGAGATGCTGAGGCGCCCCAGTTTGCTCAGGCACCCCAAGCCCCCACAGAGTGGAGAGGTCACCAGCAGAAGGGACCTGTATCCTACGAGGCTAAAGTTCCAGAGCCGAACCCATGGTCTGGATGGAGGCTCTAGCCTAAGAGTGGAAGGAGCTGCCCAGAGCCCCGCGGTGCCGGGATTCGATCACCCATAACTCCACCCTTCCTTCCCTGTCCCGCACTGCCTGAGTTCCTGCAGCCGGGCCTCGGTGCTCTCTTGTACTCCCCTCAAAGCTTGCACCTCTCCCAGCAGTCGGCCCAGGTCTTCAGGACGCCATCGGCTGTCATCACCTCGCAGGGCAGGTACCTGTAGGGAGGAGGCATCATCCCGGACAGGGTCACATAAAACCGAGCCAGAAGTACCAACACTGGTGTTTTCCCATTTTTTTTTTTTTTTTCAGTTTGTCCCACCTTGCGGCGGACGCGCTCCAGTAGCTGCTCTCGGCCTCGCACGAAGCTTGGGTGCTGGAATTCAACGTGGTCACGCTCTGGCCTGAGCAGGCCACCTTGCTCAATGCTCACCACCTTCCGAAAACCGTCTGGGGAACGGTGCGGGGTCGGGGTCGGGGGGGGGGCGGGGGCATGAGTGTGAGCCGCTCCATCCTCTGCACCAAGTAACCCCAACCCGCTCCCCGCCTGGCAGAGGGACTCACACATGTTGAGTTGGCGAACAAAGCTCGCCATGTTGCTGTGCTTGAAATACTGGGGCAGTACTTCCTTGGCGAAGCGGCTCTGATCACTTACGAGGAAGCTGGTCCCGCTCTACCAAGAACGAAGGACGCCCACCGGGTGCAGACCAGACTAGGTGAGTGGCGGCCACCCACTGCTGAGCCACACTCACTCACTCTGGGGTCCAGGTTTGCACCTCACTGGGAGGTGGGACTTAACCAGGTCAGAACCATAGGAGGCCTACTCTGCCATAACCACAAGTAATCCCTACCCCGAGCCAGACCCAGACTCGGTTCTCAGAAAGAACTAGCACGTCCCAGACTCACTATGTGACCCTGAGCCAGAGGTAGAGCCAGCCCTTCCCTTCCCTTGGCCTGTTTTCTCATCAGTCGATGAAGTAAATAAAGAGAGAATTACTTAGGTCCCTTGGGCTCTAGGACCCTTACTCCTCCTCATCCTTATCTCACCTACCCCTTCCACCGTGATCCACTCTGGACAGCTGAACCGAGGTACTCACAGCCCAGTCCCAGGCGGGGGCTGGGTAGACATGGGTGTTCACAGACATTGGAGGGACCCCGGGGACCACTGAGGGAGTTGAGGGGCCCCAGCCCTCACCGGGCTCCATCGGATGAGGTGGTCTGTGCCTGGGTCGCCCACCAGCGCCCATAGCTTGCCGAGGAAGGCAGGTACCGGGCTGGGGCCTGGCTCCGTGGGCAGCGCAGCTGGCGCTTCCTGCATGGCGCAGTCTCGGCCGGGCTCAGCGTTCCAGCCCGGCCGCTGCGGGCTTGTCAAAGCCGCGAAAGTGCTGCGTTTGCCGCCCGCCCCGCCCTACTCCGCCCCTGGGCGCCGGGTCAGGCGGGGGCCGCGTGCGAACCCTAGAGGCGGGGCTCGGACAGCGGCCCAGCCACCCGCAGAGAGAAAGGGCTGACTGCAACGTAGGTGTGTGGGCATGAGGAGGGGAACCCAGGTTCGAGTCTCATCCTTCTCAAGTCCCTCTCTTTCTGGGTTGATTGGGAGAAATCATCTGTGGGCTAGAAGTCCTAGAAGTTCATCTGTGGACATAGTGAAGCCTAGGTAAGGGAGGGCGGACAGAAAGAGTGCTGGGTGCTGCTGGCCCTCCCCTGACTATCGGAACGCCAGGGAATTGGTCATCCCTGGGATACAGAGTGCACCGATCCCGACCCAGCAAAGTCACAGCACAAAAGCCCCTGAGATCTCCGTTCTTGCACTTCTAGCCGTTCTGCTTGCTCGTCCAGCCTTTGTGAATTTCCTGCCCTCCCCTTCAGAGCTGACTCGAGATCACAGGACGCAGGAATACTAAAGGATTTATTTACTTCACACTCACCCTTGACTTTTGGCTTGTATTTGTGCCTGCCCTCCCCCAGCTCTGGGCCTCCGAGCCTCGCAGCTGGCGCAGAGTGAACAGAGGGGAGGGAGAGCCTAGAATGGGCAGAGACACCGAGGTTGAGAAGGCCCCGTGAATCTATGGAGCCTGGATCTGGTCTGGATGTCCTCATAGGCCACAATTCCCGAGAAGCATCATAGTCAACGGACTACTAAGGACAGGGCTAGCCGCTGGCAAGTGCCTGCGCAACTTGCTCAGGCCTTTCAGTGGCTTCGGGTCTGCGCGGTCCCGGAGTGGTGAGATTGCCCAATCACCGCACCAGCGTGGGCCGCCAGGGATGCGGCTCACGCTTTAGTTTGAGCGTGTAGCTGCGCAGGCGCGGACAGTGCGCGCGGAAGGCGTCCAGTACCGAGGGTCTCACCACGCAGAAGCAGTGTATCTCCCTCAAGGCCGCGCAGCGCGCCGCCAGCTCCTCCAGAGCGGTGTGCAGCTCGGTGGAAGCGGACGCGCGCACCTCGAGGGCGCGCAAAGTTTCGGCGTAGTGGCGCGCTGCGAAGCGCACTGGCCCTACCGTGTCACCCGAGAGGTTGAGACGCAGCACAGCCACTGGTACTGCAGGTTGCAGGACACGCGTTACGGCCTCGTCTGGAAGCGCGGGCTCCAGTTCCAGCTCCACCTCCAGCCCAGGGTGGCGGCAACTCAATGCCGCCCAGGCTTCATCAGGCAGGAGGGGCGCACGAGCATCTTCGGGGCACGCGCACCGCAGTGCCAGGAGTGCAAAAGGGGCGCGATGTGGCGCGGCCAGCATTTCCAGCGCGGCACGCGACAGACTGGCCAGGTGCAGTCCAAGGGCGCGTAGGTGCGGGCAGGCCTCCAAAAGCTTGAGCACAGAGCTGGGCTGCACATTGTCCACCAGTGCATGGTTGTCCAGGAAAAGACTGCGGAGCTCGGGACAGTCACGTGCAGCCTGAAGCACCAGTGAGTCGTCCAGCGTGTAGGGCAAGCGGCGCAGGTCGAGATGGTGCAGTTGGTGAGCGGTTCTGCAGACTGCATGCACAGCGCTCAGGATGTCGCCGCCGGCATCGAAAAGTGGCTTCTCTCCGCGGCATTCCAAGCGTAGGCCTCGAAGTCCTGGGGCTCGGCCTGCCAGAGCAGTCAGTAGCTCAGTGGCCGCACGGCGGCTGGGCTTCTTTGATGGCTCATATTCCAGCCTTAGGTTGTGAATATGGTCCAGGCAGGCGGACAGATAGGGTGGCAACAAGTCTTCCAGCTCACAGTCACAACTTGTGTTAGAGCGACACAGAAAGGAATTAGCGGTATCACCATGAATAGAGGAAGAAACTTTTTAAAAAACAAATTAATGTATTGATTTTTTGGTGTATAGTTGTTTTGCTTGCATGTATGTCTGTGCACCCCAGGTGTGCCTGGTGTTTGAGGAGGTCAGAAGACGTCGCTGGATCCTCTAGGACTGGAATTACAGCCGGTTATGACTGCTGTGTGGGAGCTGGGAATCGAATCCAGGTCTTGTGGAAAAGCAGCTAGTGCTCTTAACTGAGGAGCCATCTCTATGTGCCCTCACTTTGGGTTCCACCGGCCCTCCCTATTTTCTGTGATGGGAACTTCCATTCTGTTTATTTGCTTGTTTATTTTAATTTTTTAAGGTCTTTTCCCCCTGAACTTATTTATTATGTATACAGTATTCTGCCTGAATTTATGACTATGCCAGAAGAGGGCGCCAGATCTCATTACAGATGGCTGTGAGCCACCATGTGGTTGCTGGGAATTGAACTCAGGACCTCTGGAAGAGCTGCCAGTGCTCTTAACCTCTGAGCCATCTCTCCAGCCCCCTTATTTTGATTTTTTTTTTTCAAGACGGGGTTTCTCTGTAGTTTTGGAGCCTATCTTGGAACATGTTCCGTAGACCCATGCTGGCCTCGAACTCACAGAGATCCTCCTGCTTCTGCCTCCCGAGTGCTGGGATTAAAGGCCTGCGCCAACAATGCCTGGCTCTATTCTTTTAGAAGTCTTCAGAGGCTTCTGCCTCAGGTTGAACACCCACCCCCCCCAGCCCTGTGAAAAACCAATGTTTTTTTTTTATTTAAGGAACTAGGCTTGCTCATTAGTCTGTGGAAGTAGAGCAGGGCCTCCAGACTGCCAGATTCAAATTCTGCCTCTGCCACTTAGTTGAAGCCTCCAGGCCCAAGTGGCTTACGTCTCTAAGCCTCAGTTTCCTGCCTGTGCAAAGGAGATACTATCTACCTGCTACAGGAGCTTCTTATGAGGATTATATGAGTTAATTTATGTAAGGCACTTAGAACATTCCTTGGGGGTTGGGGTCAGAGCTTAGTGGTAGAATCCTTGCCTAGCAAGTGTGAGACCCTAGGTTCAATCCCCGGTCCTCAAGAAAACAAAACGAAACTACCCAGTACTAATTGGTGTATGGTAGGCGGCCAATGGGTTTGCGTGTTGTCAAGTCTGAAGACAGTGGTTGGCAGGCAGCAACTCACCTGACACTGGTATCGTGCCACACAGCACTGCCCGTGGCGGCCACAGCCCAGGCCCTGCAGACTCTGGCAGCCACCGCACGGTCCCTGAGAGGCAGTTCACGGAAGATGAGTGCCAACACTTCCTCCGGCAGTTTTTCTACGGGCTCCACCATGGTGTGGCTGGGGGACAGGGTCTGCTGCTCCCAGCAACTGGGCCTAGAGCGAAAGAGGAAGCCCTGGGCTCAGAAAGGCCGAAGGATTTCGGAACTGCCAACGCTTGGGAGATGCCAATAGCCTGGGAGATGCTATCCAAAACTTGCAGAAAATGTAGAGATCCCAGCCTGTGAGATGGCTCAGCAGATAAAGGCACTTGCCCTCAACACTGATGACCTGAGTTCTATCCCTGGGAATCAGTGGCAGAAAGAAGTGACTTCTGTAAGTTGTCCTCTGACCTCCACTGGCATGCATGTCCACCCTGGATGGAGCACTTCCAAACACATATGCACATGGGTAAATAAATAAATGATAGATTTAAAAAACAACAACAGGATGGGCCTGGAGAGATGGCTTAGCAGCTAAGAGAGCTGGCTGTTCTTCCAGAGGATCCAGGCTTGGCCCCAGCACCCACATGGTGGCTCACAACTGTCCTTAACTCCAGTTCCAGGGATGTGACACTTCTTCTAGCTTCTGTGGGCACCAGGCACACACACCCATACATACATGCAGACCAACACCCATACACATAAAAATGCAAATCTAAAAATGATTTTTTAATCATTTAAAGACTGAAGAGATCCAGGTGGCGGTGCGCACGCCTGTAATCCCAGCACTCAGGAGGCAGAGCCAGGCAGATCTCTGTGAGTTTGAGGCCAGTCTGGTCTACAGAGTGAGATCCTGAACAGGCACCAAAAGCTATACAGAGAAACCCTGTCTCAAAAAACAAAACAAAACAAAAAAACCAAAAAGAGATGGCTCATCAATTAAGAGCATTCATTGCCCTCATAGAAGGTGGGGATTTTGTAACTACAGTTCTAGGAATTCTAATACCCTCTTCTAGCCTCCACGGCACTGCACACTCATGTTACATAGACATACATGCAAACAATACACATTAAATAAATTAGTTAATTAAAAAAAGAAAATGCAGGGTTGGGGATTTAGCTCAGTGGTAGTGTGCTTGCCTAGCAAGCGTAAGGCCCTGGGTTCGGTCCTCAGCCCTGGGGAAAAAAAAAAGAAAATGCTAGCTGGGCTTGGTGCAGGCCTTTAATCTTGGCACTCAGGAGGTAGAGGCAGGTGTTCAAGGCCTCTGAGTTCAAGGCCAGCCTGGTCTACAGAGTGAGTTCCAGGACAGCCAGGACCTTTATACAGAAAAATCCTGTCTCAAAAAAAAACCCAAACAAAACAAACAAATAAATAAACGAAACAAAATAAACAAACAAACAAAAAAGAAAAGAAAACGCAGAGGTTTCTGTTCAGAATGTTATTAATTTTCCCCAAAGGGTTAAGGGTGTAGCTCAGTGCTTGTGAGACACACACACACACACACACACACACACACACACACACACTTCTTTCCCCTCTTGCCTCTCTTCTTTTTTCTTCTGTCTCATCTCTGATGTGTAGCCTGCCTGGTGTTGAAGGTGAGATACTCCAGCCTCAGTGGTTTGGTCTTCCTTCCTTCCTTCCTTCCTTCCTTCCTTCCTTCCTTCCTTCCTTCCTTCCTTCCTTCCTTCCTTCCTTCCTTCCTTCCTTCCTTCCTTCCTTCCTTCCTTTTGTTTTTCGAGACAGGGTCTCTCTGTGTAGTTTTGGTGCTTGTCCTGGATCTCGCTCGGTAGACCAGGCTGGCCTCAAACTCACAAAGATCCGCCTGGCTCTGCCTCCCAAGTGCTGGGATTAAAGGCGTGGGCCACCACTGCCCGGCCCCTTCTTTCATTTTTATTTTTTAAAGATTTATTTACTTATGTATACAGTGTTTTGCCTGCGTGTATACCTGCAGGCCAGAAGAGGGCACCAGATCTCATTACAGTTGGTTGTGAGCCACCATGTGGTTGCTGAGAATTGAACTCGACCTCTGGAAGAGCAGCCAGTGCTCTTAACACCTGAGCCATCTCTCCAACCAGCACCACCAACACCACCCCCATCACCTCCTCCTCCTCTTCTTCCTCCTTTTCCTCTTTTTCAAAAAGCCTTGGCTGGCCTGGAACTCACTATGTAGACCAGGCTGGCCTTGAACTCACAGAGATCCACTTGCCTCTGCTTTGGAGTGCTGTGACTAAGGGTATGTGCCGCCAAGCCCGGCTATCAACGGTTCTTTAAACTACTTTCTCATTTGTTCAACAAACTTTACTTGACTCCATCCGTTTTGATTTGAGGAATCGTGTCCTCAGCCGTTCCACTAGAAAGGGGCTGCTGTGTTTATCAGGCGTGTATTTAGTGGTGTTTTTTTTTTTTTTTTAGATCATTAGCCAATCAGGAAACGAGGCTCCTTCGTGCTGTCTCCACCCCCAGGAACTGACTTCCCGCATGCTTTCTGTGACAGACCTGTGGAAAAAAGCTTGCGGCTTTGGAGCCGGACTGCTCTGGCACCTTGAGGAGTTGTTGTTCAAGTTAGGACCCTGATCCTTGCGTAGCCCTGGCTAATTAAGGTTCGGCTGGAACTCCACAGACCCACTCAGCTTTTAGAAGGAGGATGGGGTTGTTGGAAGCTGTGAGTTCTTTTTGAAGCTGACAGTTTTGTTTCAAGGTGCTGAAGGTTTTTGTAAATGTTCATACCACTTGCCATTTAATTTCCCCATGTCTTCCAAGCGTATGGTTTCTCGTGGAATTTGCTCCAAGAATACTCTAGAGTTTCGTATACCCCGAGCCAGGCTTGTTCTGGAATCACGGTCCCCCATTTTAAGTGTTAAAGAGTAGCAGAGATTAGATCACCGAACTAGATTCCTAGGGGGCGCCAGAAAAATTCTCATCTCCAGGAAACACCCTCTCATTGAACCCCAAGAACTGAATTAAGTTTGGCAGCTCTCACTCTGGAGTCCTTCGGCCTCAAAAACCTCAAGCTGCTTAGGTCATGACTAGCGGGCAGTTCGTCCTGCCATGTAACCTTGGGTGTCGTTTTCTTACCTGCTCAGCGGACTAGGAGGACTTTGCCCGGAGGCAGGGGACTGGCCACGGAGGACAGCGGGGCAGGAAGGAGAGGCCCTGAGCGGAGAAGGCGGGACGCGCGGGCTGACCCGGCGGCTCGGGCTGGGGCGCCGCCCCTGCGTCTCCGCGCACACCCGGAAGCCGCGCGCAGCGGAGCCCCGCGAGTGTGTGGCCGCCAGGTTAGTGCGGAGAATGGGTGGGCTCCCATGGTGCAACCGGAGCAGAGAGCGATCCGGCTCCCGAGGGTGGGCACCGCGCCGGGGTGACACGCAGTTGCCGGCTAGCTAGTGGTGGGTGCCTGTTGGGCTGCTTCGGTGGGAGGCGCGAGGGTCTTTGGACCTTCACCTTCCTTGGTTTCTTGTCTTAAGTAAGTGGGTATCAACTAAATGGGTGTCAGGGCCCTGCAGGCGAGAGGATCTGGCTTCAGGGCTGGCCCGGAACGGTTCTGAGAGCCCCCTTTGTGCCTGAGCCACGGCGTGTGTGAACCTAGCTTGAAGGCGGGGTAGTGGGGAGTCTGGGAACCTCCCTCTGCTAAGTGGCGTACAGCGTAGCCAAGCGGGGGGCGTGCCCTGATGGTATGGGAATCTCAGACTTTCAGTTCTCTAGTGGGATGCTATGCTTGTCCACCCAGCCAGGAGTGGGGTTGCCTGGGGACCGTTACGGGTTAATGGGGGCATTTGTTATTGAGTTAGTATTGGTGTCCTAGGACCCAAGCCTAGAAGCCTCTCAGTGGGTGGTAGGCATTCGTGGAAGGACTCCTGGGAAGGATTTCTTTTTTTTCTTTTTTTCCTCTGTGTGTGTGTGTGTGTGTGTGTGTGTGTGTGTGTGTGTGTGTGTGAGAGAGAGAGAGAGAGAGAGAGAGAGAGAGAGAGAGAGAGAGAGAGAGAGAAAGAGAGAGAGAGAGATTGAGAGAGGGAGGGAGGGAGGGAGGGAGGGAGAGAGAGAGAGAGAGAGAGAGAGAGAGAGAGAGAGAGAGAGAGAGATTCTCTGTGTAACCCTAGCTGTCCTGGATCTCTCTCTGTAGACCAGACTGGCCTTGAAACTAAGAGATTCTCCTGCCTCTGCCTCCTGAATGCTGGATTAAAGACATGTCCCACTATGCCTCATCTCTTTTCTCTTAATACTAAAGAAACATGTCTATTGTATGCAAAATAGGAGATATTGCTAAATACAAAGAAAATTGAAATCAACCCCCCCCCAGTGAGAAACAATAACTTGCAGGCTGTTTTCATACATATACATGTATTATTATGTTTTCTATGAAGAGACTGATGGAGGGGTTTCAAAAATGTGTCCCCTAAATTGCCAACCAACTTATCATTTCTCTTGGCAAGGTTTGTATGATACCTTGCCCAGGACTTTCTTTTTTTAATTAATTAATTAATTTTTTTCTATTATCAGCTTGATACGGTACAAATTCTTATCCTAATAGTGAAATGTTTCACTGAGGCTTGCCCAGTAATTGAGTAAAACCAAAACTTTTTATAAGCCACAGTCATCCTAGGGTCCCTTCTGCTATATAGCCTCCAACCAGGGGCTTTCTTAACCTTGACCCTCATTAGAGGTTTAGAAGCAGGATTCTGACAGGTGATAGATGGAAGAGATCATGGCACCGAGGGGCTCTGTCTCTCTTGACAATTAGGGAATCTGTTTAGGAACACCTGAAGAAAACAAGGGACTTATAACAAAGTAGAATGATTTAGCTTACATAACTGAGCAGTCATGATGTGGATCTATGGTTAAGAGTGTATGACCTGCCAGGCGGTGGTGGCACACGTCTTTAAACGCAGCACTCAGGAGGCAGAGGTAAGCAGATCTCAGTGAGCTGAGGACAGCCTGGTCTACAGAGCGAGATCCAGGACAGCTAGGGCTACAAAGAGAAACCCTGTCTCAAAAAACAAACAAAACAAAACAAAAACAAGAGTGTATGTCCTGGAGGCTGGAGAGATGACTGAGGGGTTAAGAGCACCCCGAGGACTCTGGTTCAATTCCCAGCACCCACATGGCAGCTCACAACTGATTGCAACTTCAGTTCCGGGGGACCTGATACCTTCACACAGACATGCACGAAGGCAAAACACCAGTGTACATAAAAATAAATAAGTCTTTAAAAAAAAACCCTGTATGTCCTGCGATGCAATATAGAGCTAAACAGTCAAGAGCACTGGCTGCTCTTCCAGAGGACCCAGTTAGATGCCCATCACCCACACGATGGCTCACAACCATCTATCCCAGGAAATTGATACCCTTTTCTGGTCTCTATGAGCACCAGGTGTGCGTGTAGGCATACAAGCAGGCAAAACAATGAAAAAATAAGAGTGCATGTTCTGCCAGATATGGTAGCTTATGCCTTTAATTCCAGCACTTGGGAGGCAGAGGCAGGCAGATCTCTGTGAGGTGGAGGTCAATCTCATCTACATGGTGAGTTCCAGGCCAGGCAGGGCTACACAGAGGGATCCTGTCTCAAAAGAAAAAATAAATAAATAAAAAAGAAAGAAAAAGGAAAAGAAGAAAAGAAAAAAGTGTATGTTCTCATCGCTTGGCCTTGTTTCTTTCCATGTAGGCTCTCTCCTTCCCTCAGATAGGTTCTTTCTAAACAGTAGCCAAAGAGACCTATTCCTTCCCTCCAATTCAACCCCAAGGGTAGGGAAATTAATGCCACTTCCTTAGTGGTCCACTCGGGGATGCAGAGGTGAGTTTCTTTCTTTTTCTTTTTCTGTTTTTTTTTCTCTTCTTTTTTTTTTTTTTTTGAGACAGGGTTTCTCTATGTAGCTTTGGTGCCTGTCCTGGATCTCACTCTGTAGCCCAGGCTGGCCTCAAACTCACAGAGATCCGCCTGGGTCTGCCTCCCGCGTGCTGGGACTAAAGGTGTCTAGTTTGAGTCCTATATTGAGTTTTGACTGGCTCTTGATGAATGGTGAGTGGGATGTGTAGACTGGTCAGCCTTGCTTTTCACATCCAAACTTGGATCTAGGCAGTGAAAATTAAGTGAAGCCAGGTATAGTGGGAACATAGTGGTACTTTGCACCTGAAAGGGTTTTGGGAACTTACTGTTAAGCTGAAGGCAAAGCTAAGACATGAACCCAGTTGATCTCGAAGCATGGGCACGATCCAGAAGGAAGATGTCTTTTGTCAGCTTTGGTAAGAGGGACATACTGGCCTGGGGCCCACTGCAGGGCCCACTTCTCTTATTCTGTTACTGTGACCCTAGACTTCTTGTCACAAGTGGTGGAGGGACAATCCCGGGTTCAAGTCTGGGTCGGACTGTGGGCCAGACTGTGGGCAGAGCCAAAAGTTGGGACTTCTGTGGAAGGCCAGCGAGGCCACGTGAGACTGGATATTTGTTTCCAAGCCTGGAGACAAATTGTTTGCATTTCTAGGAGGCGAGATGGCAGCTGGGCAGAATGGGCATGAAGAGTGGGTAGGCAGCGCATACCTGTTTTTGGAGTCTTCGATGGACAAGGTGGTCCTGTCTGAAGCCTACACAGATCCCCAGAAGAAGGTGGCCATATACCAGGCCCTGCAGACTGCACTGTCAGGTGTGTGGCTGGACAGGTGGAGGACACACACTGTGGGACGTTGTGAGTGGGACTGGGTTTGGGGCCCCACGTCTTTGCCTCGGGGGCTCAGACACCTTGAAGAAAAAGGTTGTTTTGGTGTGGGGTTGGAAGAGGTATGAGGAGAGCGGGAGGACCCCGTCGCTGGCTCCCCCCACCCCTCCGCCCGGCTGTGTGAGGTCCGCAACCTTTGCTTCCTGCTCATATGTCCTTGAGTGTAGACATTTGTGCACTTGTCTGTGTCTATCTAGATATACATGTTTCTTTTCTAATGTCACCTTGCTGTAATCCATCCCCACTTCTGAGCAACCAGTTCACTCTTTGCTACTAATTGCACTTTTCTGTCTCCTTTTCCCCTCTCACTGCAATACTCTTTGCCCAATCCTTCCCCAGTGCCTATCCTTCCTGTTCCCCTTCCCCTTCTCAGGGCAGAGACCACAGGAAGCTGTAGCTGGTTGGGGTCGGGAGAATGGTCTGACTATAGGCTTAGCCTCCTGCTCTGGCTGCTTGGAGAGAAGTCCTGTTTGGGGACAGCAGGTGGCCTGACTGCTCGCCTCTGCAGAGAGTGCGGACAGCCCTGACGTACTGCAGATACTCAAGATCCATTGCAGCGACCCGCAGCTCATCGTGCAATTGCGTTTCTGCGGGCGCCTGCTGTGCGGCCGTTTCCTTCAAGCCTACCGCGAGGGGGCGCTGCGCGCCGCGCTGCAGAGGTGCATGGCCTCCGCACTTGCCCTGGAAGCCGTGCGGCTGCAATTGGAGTTGCATGCTGGCGCAGAGCAGCTGGACACTTGGCTGACCGACGAGGAGCGCTGTTTGAATTACATCTTAGCCCAGAAGGTGCTACCATCTGGAGTTAGGATGGGATGGGCGGGGATTTGCGGCCCAAAAGCAGCACTTACTGTGCACCCTCTTGCGCAGCCGGACCGGCTCCGGGACGAGGAACTCGCGGAACTGGAGAAGGAGCTGGGCAAGCTGACGTGCGACTGCACTGGCCAGGGTGGAACCATACAAGTTGACTCAGCCGCTTCTAAGTCCCTGGTTCCCTCTCCGGCCAAGGAGAAACCACTGCCGGCGGCCTGCCAAACTTTTCTGTTCCATGGTCAGCCCATAGGTGAGGTTCACCAGCAGAAGCGGGGTCACCAATAGGTTGATCTGGGCTGGAGCATGACTGGGCCCAGGGATCCGCGGGCAGGCGCGGGAGGGTGCTGGCTCTAGGGAACCGGTGCTCACCCACGTCTCCTCATTTTCTCGGCAGTGAACCGGCCACTGACTCTGCAAGACCAGCAGACGTTCGCTCGCTCAGTGGGCCTCAAATGGCGCAGGGTGGGGCGCTCGCTGCAGCGTAACTGTCGAGCACTGAGGGATCCTGCTCTCGACTCGCTGGCCTATGAGTACGAGCGAGATGGGCTATATGAGCAGGCCTTCCAGCTTCTGCGCCGCTTCATGCAAGCCGAGGGCCGCCGTGCCACGCTGCAGCGCCTGGTGGAGGCGCTGGAGGAGAACGAACTCACCAGTCTCGCAGAGGATCTGCTAGGCCAGGCGGAGCCGGATGGCCGCCTGGCCTAGGTCTGGTACTGTGGGGAGGGCGGTCAACCAGCAGTTGAGCCAGGGTTTGGACCCCACCGGTGGCTGTTGGGGTCTTTTTACTGCTGCTCTCGCTACTGCTGACCACTTTCCATCCACTGGACTGATGATCCACTTTGCTGAGCTGCTGGAGCGGAACTGACTGCCTTCCTCAAGAGCCAGGCAAGCACCACGGAACTTCAGGGGTACATCACTGAGGATTCTACCCCAGATTCTTTGATGGAGACAGTGTAGATATCTCTGTCTTCCCATCCTAAAAGAGAGGACTTCCTGGAAAAACTCACCAAGTACCTGGACCTTCTGAGGTCTAGATGTCTGTCATTCAAGATGCTGTAAATACGGTTGTGATCAGGATGCAAGAATCTTCCCTGCCCTTGGCTCATATTCAACGTGGGACCTAAGCACTTTGCAATGATAATAAAATGTAACCCTTTTACAGACTCATGGGAATACCGAGGTCTAGCCCAGGTTGGGGTCAGGCTCCTTCAAGGGATGAGTGAACCAGGTGGAGTAGGAAGAGGAGGGGCAGGGTTCTGGGTATATCAGGCTTAGTTGTGCCTTAAGGAAGGTGAGAAGGAGGGGTGTTAGGACAAGTTTAGCAGGGCTGGATGGGAAGAGGGGTTGCTTCCTGTCCTGTTAGTGGGGGTTGGGTGAACCATTGTATAGTATGGAGTTTTTTTTTTTTTTTTTTTTTTTTTTTTTTTTTTTAAAGACAGGGTTTCTCTGTGTAGTTTTGGTGCCTGTCCTGGCTCTTGCTCTGTAGACCAGGCTGGCCTTGAACTCACAGAGATCCACTTGGCTCTGGCTCTGAGTGCTGGGATTAAAGGTGTGCACCACCACTGCCCAGCTTTTTTTTTTTTTTTGACACCCTATCTTCTCGACTGTGATGGTTAAGTGATCATCTTTTAAGTATGGGTTTAAAACAGATATTACAATGAGCTTTAATTAGAAAAATTAAAATTTCAGTCAAGCAGTGGTGGTGCACACCTTTGCACCCAGCACTGGGGAGGAAGAGATAGGCAGATCTCTGAGTTTGAGGAGAGTTCCTGGACAGCCAGGGCTACATAGAGAAATCCTGTCTCAAAAAACAAACAAAAGGAAACAAATTAATATTTCAAATACATTATTAGGGAACTTTACAATTGGAAAGGGTTGCACAATTTTACAGACTAGTAAGTCCTAATTGAAATGATCAGGCCAATATAGTAAAACTGCATCTTTCCTATAAAAAGTATACATTCTTTTCTGTAGGGACTCCTCTGTATGCCAGGGACCTGATCTTACGATGATGTCATCGTCTCTGTGAATTTCCCCTTCCTGAGGAACACCTTCTTCCTCATTTTTCTTCTTCAATAATAATGCATTTCTTCATCTTGAGATCCTTTCTCCTCACTTTTAGTGAATTATGATCCGGCCTTAGTAACCTTCTTCCCAGGGAACCAGAAGAGAAGCTACGAACAGTGTGAATAAGTTTCGGGAAAAGAATCTAAGTACACTGAGTTCTTTGTTCATCTATTTTATTCCTCTGGGATAAAATTCTGTCTACACAGCTTCAGTTCTGCTCTCATGCCTAGCTCCTTTCTTGCTTGATTTCTCTCTACATTTATCTGCTGTCCTCTACGTTCTATCTTAATTCTCTCATCTTAGTTCTGCCCCTTCTAGGTTCTCATCCATCCAGTTCTTTCCCATCTCCTCTTTCATCTCCTTCTCTCCCATCTCCTTCTTCCTCATCTTGTTCTTCCCCATCTGGCTCTTCCTCATCTTCCATCTCATTCCTCTATTATTCTCTTCTAGCCCTTCAATCTTGTTCTTCCCCATCTCAGTTTATTCCCCTCCAGTTCTTTTTTTTTTTTTTTTCTTTTTTCTTTTGGTTTTTCGAGACAGGGTTTCTCTGTGTAGCTTTGAGCCTTTCCTGGAACTCACTTGGTAGCCCAGGTTGGCCTTGAACTCACAGAGATCCACCTGCCTCTACCTCCCGAGTGCCGGGATTAAAGGCGTGCGCCACCACCGCCTGGCCTCCCCTCCAGTTCTTACCCATCTAGTTCTTCCTTCTCTCTTTTTCTTCTCCATCTCTTCCTCCCAAGTCTCTGAGGTTTGTAGTTATATAAACATGCAATAGCAATGCTCGGGTTAAAGCAAGGTCACCAGACCTGAATTCCCTCAGGGTCAAAAGGAGGGGCAATAAGACCCACACAAAAGAGCAGTAACTGCCAGCCATCATCTGCAACCCAAAAGGGAAGTGACTAATGGGGAATAGAATCCACTGAGGGCTAAATTCGGTTAATATCTGAGCAAGGGGGATTTTATGTGCTCAACTATATTCTTAGAAGTGGTTAGTTAAAGTGTTAAGAGTCTATCAGCAGCCTGAGTCAGCTTGATGTACCTGTAAGCAGAAACACTTTAGTTCTGAGTTAATAGTTAAAGGTAGATCTAAAACTAGAGATAAGATTTGGGAAAGGAAGAAAGTTAAGCTTAATTAGCACATCCGCCAGGCCTTCTCAAACAGATAGTCTAGATGCTTAAGTCTGTTCTTAGAGAGTGCAGAGGTATCTCTAATTAGATACTTTCATGTGTCCAGGGATGGTCCTGGCCAGATGCTGCTAATGACAGTAATGACAGACAGGCCTGAAATTAGGGATCCTGGCTGCGTTACTGCACAGAGGGTTATCTAAATATTCCTTTAGTAGAGAGGAAATGGTGCCCAATGAATGATGGAAAAGCTATAATAACACATGAGAAATTCATGTGTTATTATAGGAAATGGCTAATACTCAAAAGTCAGTATCACCAGGACTCCGTGAGCCTCAGATTGACCTCTGGAAGGCCCTTGGCTTCTTTCCAGGTATTATCTTGTCATAATCAGCTGAAATCCTACTTCATATATTTTTGCGGCTTATAGCAGGCACTCTTTTCAGGGTCTCCCTCTGTAGACCAGGCTTTTCCTCCATCCTCAAACCGAGAGCTGAGATTACATATGCCACCGTGCCCGGCCTGCATTTCATCTAAGTCCTAAATGCCTACTTCTCTTTCCCTCCCCAATTCTGAGCCTGCTCCACCTCCATGCTCCCTCTTTCTCTGTAGGTGGGCTAGCTTCCTCGTGATCATCTCCTCTTCCTGCCCCAAGACATGGTTTCACTCTTCGATCACATTCTTCTCAGCTTATGCAGCAGCTCAAAAACACCTTCTCTTAACCCCCAGGTTTGTGGTCTCAGTTTAAGAAATCCAAGACTTTCCGAGGTTTAAGATTTTTCAATTTCCACTTTGACCTTGTTTTCACTGAGACTGAAGCATAAGATTCAGACGTTGACAGGGCATGTGGCATTTGGGACGCTGGGGCAGGAGGATTGCTTCAACTTGGAAGCCAGCATGTGCTACATATTGAGATGTAGCCCCCCTAAAATAAAACCCAACCAAACAAAAAACCTTGACCCTCCCCCCTTTTTTTGCTAGTACTTCCAACAGAACTTGTAAGTTCAACCTTCTAAGTTTATTTAAGCTAGAAGCCTGGGCTAGTGAACTTAATCCCGAATTACACATATTCAGAAACTCTAGGGTAGTTGGCTGGTTGATTTTTGTGGTGGTGGGGATAGAACCCAGGCTCCCAGAAAGTGTTCTACCACTGAGCCACATTCTGGCTTTTGGTTTTTTGTTTGTTTTTTGAGACAATCTCATCATGTAGCTAAGGCTGGCCTAGAATTCATGATTCTCCTACTTGCAATTTCTGAGTGCTGTGATAACAGTTGTCCACCAAATTGTGCTAGGAAGTCTGTTTTTAAAATATCATCTGGGGAGCTGGGCATGGTGGCGCATCATTAATCCTTGGCAGGCAAAGGCAGTTGGATCCCTGTGGGTTAGAGGCCAGCCTGAGATAAATTGTGAGGAGTTTCAGGTCAGCCATGGTTAGGGTTCTGGCCTCAGGCACTAGCACTCACATGTATGTACCCACACACATGCATATACATAATTTAAAGATCTTCAGGGGCTGAAGAGATGGCTTGGTGGTTCTTCTGGAAGATCGAGGTTTGATTCTCAGGAACCACACGGCAGCTCACAAACACCTTTAATTCCACTTCCAGGGGATCCAATGCCCTCTTCTGGCACCTGGCATGTGCACGGTGCACAGTTGAACAAGCAAGCAAATCATCCATACACATAAACTACTTCCCACAGACACACAGCAGTTATTAAGGACCAACTGCTATCACTGGGGCTTTGCTTCTTTTTTTCTTTTTGAGATAGGGTCTCACTATGTAGCGCTGGCTGTCCTGGAACTCACTATGTAGTCCAGGCTGGCCAGACTCTGGAGAGCTGCCTGCCTCTGAGTGCTATGATTACCTGGCCTATGGAGTGTTGTTTCTAAATAACCCCACATTAAACCTCTTAATTTCTGTTTCCCTCCTGCTCTTCTGAAACTTCTTTATCCTTTTCTCCTTCCCCACTATACCAAAGCCTAATTTAAAAAAATTAGAAATGAAAAAAAAAAAGCATACATACATAAATGCCCACTACTGCCAAATAGTTGTTGGGGAGAAAGCACAGAACAGCGAAAGTTCAGATTCTAATTCGTCCTCCACCTCCTGATCCCATACACTGCAATTGCACATCTGTATGATCAGGTATGCACAGCTGTTTGGATTTTGTCCCTGCCCCTTTTTTGAGACAATGTCTCATGTAGCCCAGCTTGACATCACATTCCCTATGAAACCAAGGGATTTTGATGAATGAATCAAATCACTGAATGACCCTGAACTTCTGATCCTCCTGAGTGCTGGGGATGAATGCCAACAACTATTTGGGAGGAAGGATATAACAGGCCGGTGGCCTTGGATGAGGAATGGGTTAAGTGATGACCAGGAGTTTGTAGTTAGTTGCCAGTGGGATGAAGATCTGGGGGAGGCCCTAATTGTCTTGTCACAGGGAATGATTATCCTGCAGGACTTTCCGATGAACCTGGAGCTGGGAATACTGGTGCAGGCCTGTAATCCCAACATTTTGGGGGCTGAGGCAGATGGGTCATCAGCTCCGGGCTCTGAGGGGGTACATAGCATGGCCTATCTTTATTTTTTTATTTTTTATTTTTTGTTTTTTGAGACAGGGTTTCTCTGTGTAGCTTTGCACCTTTCTTGGCACTCACTTGTAGACCAGGCTGGCCTCGAACTCACAGAGATCTGCCTGCCTCTGCCTCCCGAGTGCTGGGATTAAAGGTGGCGCCACCATCGCCTGGCCAGCATGGCCTATCGTTAAAGCCCCCAAAGATCAGTGAACATGTCAGAGAGGGGGCTGTGGCATAAGACTGTCTGAATGAAAGCATCTCAAGGAGGAAGGGAAACCAGGAGATCTAGAAAACAGGACAGCCTACATTGGCTCTTTGGCCCCTTCTAGAAGCCTCCCCCCAACAGTACCAGTCCCTGACAGCCCAGTCTAGATTGCAGAAGCAACAACACGATCATTACTACCTGCAAGGATACTTTATGTTGGGGCTCAGGAAACTCAAAACCGGATCTGGGCAAGAAGACAGGAATGAAGCGCTTGCCTGGGAAATCAATGTAAATGGAAATGGCTCCATTTTCTGTATCCAGTGGAAGAAGAGGGCAAGGAAACACTGGCAGATTCCTGGATTCCACAAAACCTGGGGCACTAGTTTCTGCCTGTTTCATCTTGGGCCAAGTCACTTACCGCACAAAGCAGTGGTCCTCTCTGGGCAAAGAGCTGCCGGCGAGTCTGTAGGAACAGAACTTGCTGTCTTGTGCTTGTGTCTGTCTTGTGTCTTGGGGTTGTGAGTGCCGCGTTTACTGGTGGCAAGTGTGGCGGCTAGGAGTAAGGAGGCAGCTATATATCACTGGGGCAGTTTATGGCTCCTGCTTGGTGGCCCAGGGCTGCTGAGGAGAGGTGTTCTGAAAAATGGCCTGGGATGGTGGCCAAAGAACTGAAAATTAAGGCGCTCAAGCCTAGGGATTTGGGACCCATCAGCCAGAATGGGGACTCCTGACAGCCTTCTGCAGAGGGTACCCAGAGACATGTACACTTTCCAAACCTCAGAAACACGGAATTCGGGCATCTGAGACAGCAAAAAGACCAGTGAGAGTCGCTTGTAAGAAATCCTCTTAGGAATCAGCTCGCACTCAAGAGATGGCATTCCCTACACCAAGGCGGAGCTGAACTCCAGATGTCGGGGCGTACACAGCTGGAGGATCACGTGGCATGGCCTCAGCCCCCTTCCTGCCAACGCTGCATTTGGCTCAAGCCCGGGTCATGGCTGCCCTTGGGACCCTGAGCTGACAGTTGGAGGGCTCCCTGCGTGCAGGCGCTGCGACATCCCCCTTTACACCCCTGCGGCCAAGCGTGAGTGCTGGGGTCCTCAGGACCAAGATCAGCGGCGGGGAGGGAGAGAGGAAGAGGAAAAAGGGATTCAGCTTTGGTGCACCCGGTCGGGGGTCGAGGCCTGCGTCTCCCTGCCCAGCCTTGGGTACCCTTCCTGGGCCAGGGCCGAGATTGGAAGTTGAACTTCTTGTCCCTTAGGCTGCTGCCGTGCGTCAGGGCCCAGGGCGGAGGTCGACAGAGCCGATGAAGGAAGGCTAGAGGACCCCGGGAAGGGCGGGGCTGGACATGAGGAGGAGGCTGCGCCTTTGCCGGGACGCGTGGCTCACGCTGCTGCTCAGCGCCGCCCTCGGCCTCCTGCTTTACGCGCAGCGCGACGGGGCAGCCCCCACGACCAGAGCACCATCAGCGCGAGGCCAGCCCCCGCGGCCCACTTCTGGTCTCCGAGCACGCGGGCTCCCCAACACCGCCCGTGCGGCCCCGCCGGCCTACGAGGACGACACCCCGGTGCCCCCGACACCTACGGGCCCCTTTGACTTCGGCAGGTATCTGCGCGCCAAGGATCAACGGCGCTTCCCGCTACTCATTAACCAGCCGCGCAAATGCCGCAGAGACGGCGCATCTGGAGGCCCGCCGGACCTGCTCATTGCGGTCAAGTCTGTGGCCGCCGACTTCGAGCGGCGGGAAGCCGTACGTCAGACTTGGGGCGCCGAGGGTCGTGTGCAGGGGGCACTCGTGCGCCGAGTGTTCTTGCTGGGCGTGCCCAGGGGCACCGGCTCGGGCAGGGCGGGCACGCAGACGCACTGGCGCGCCCTGCTGGAAGCTGAGAGCCGTGCTTATGCAGACATTCTGCTCTGGGCTTTCGAAGACACCTTCTTCAATCTAACGCTCAAGGAGATTCACTTTTTAGCTTGGGCCTCAGCTTTCTGTCCAGATGTACGCTTTGTTTTTAAGGGCGATGCTGATGTGTTCGTGCACGTGAGGAACCTGCTGCAGTTCCTGGAGCCGCGGGATCCGGCACAGGACCTTCTTGCTGGTGATGTGATTGTGCAGGCAAGGCCAATCCGCAAGAGAGTCAGCAAGTATTTCATTCCCGAGGCTGTGTATGGACTGCCGGCTTACCCGGCCTACGCGGGGGGCGGCGGCTTTGTTCTTTCCGGAGCCACACTCCGCCGCCTAGCAGAGGCCTGCTCACAGGTTGAGCTCTTTCCCATCGACGATGTCTTTCTGGGCATGTGTTTGCAGCGCCTGCGGCTCACACCTGAGCCTCATCCAGCGTTTCGCACCTTTGGCATCGCCCAGCCTTCAGCTGCACCGCATCTCCGCACCTTTGACCCCTGTTTCTACCGAGAACTGGTGGTAGTGCATGGGCTATCTGCAGCTGACATCTGGCTTATGTGGCGCTTGCTGCATGGGCCTCAGGGGCCAGTCTGCGCACATCCACAGCCTGTAGCAACAGGTCCGTTCCAATGGAGCTCTTAACTACCTATCACAGTATCAAGCCTTTCACTCAGCTCCAGAAGGTAACATTAAAGGTAAACACTAAAGGTTTCCCATGTGGGTTAATGGTGTATACATGGCTTTTCTCCAGATCACTGAGTGTGTAGCACTGACTCATTGAGAAAGCCAGGGCCAAGGTGTCTTGACCAGCAGACCCAAAAGAAGCTGGCACATTTAATGATACTAGTAGCCAACAGCATCCTTGTGTGTACTAGTGAGGATTTGGCTGGCTTGCGTAGGATGATACAAACACTTGCTGGTATCCCCATGGCCAGGCCTCACAGCCCTCGCGGACCTGGCAGGCACTTTAGTTATTTGCTTCCTCCGTTCTCCACATGTGGATTCCCAGCAGCCATATCTTATGTGTCCCCTTTGAGGTCTGCTGTGTTGGAGCTAACCCTTTAGGCCTACGTTTGCCTGTAACATGAGGGATGGGGCCAGGATGTGTCATGGTCTTGTCCACTATATGCACACATACATACAACCATGTCAATGGAGAGGAGTCCTAAGATTCCTTTACTATAAAACCTCTCATATTCTTCAAACACAGCTTCAAGAAAACCAACAGTTCACATTTTAGTACAAACACCTCAGGCAGCAGCACATGGCAAGCTGTCACTGAGGGCATAGGTGCTTTATTGGAAAGGGGATGAGGAAGTTTCCTCTGTTCAAGAGGATGGGAACAGTCCTGGCTACCCTGACATTGGGTGTGCAGGGTCTCTGGCCAGACCAAGGTCCAAATGGGAAGACACCTGTCAATCAGAGTCATGGGAGTGCCACACAGGCCTGGCTGTAGGCCCAGGAACCATACAGACAGCTGGGGCAGGTCCCCTGCACATTCATTATGAACTATACAAGATGAGGCTGTACATGAGTTAATTACAAAAGTCATTATTTACAAAAATCTGTACACACATTTGAAAAACTCACAAAATTGTCATCTATGTATCACAAGTTGCTAGACCAAAATATTAAAAATGGGATAAAATTATACGTTTCTCTTCTCAATTCTTTTCAAAAGGATTAATATTTAAAGCACATATATGTGACTTTCCATTAGCAAGACCCATGTAAGAAACGCAGCAGCCCAATCTTCTTTGAGCCCCTAGGCCTTAAATCAAGTGGCCAGGCCAGTGCCCACAAGTGGGGCAGGGAGCTGGCCCACAGTGCACAACAGAATGCTGTAACAGAAGGAGGAAGGTGTCTTTGGCTAACACTTTGGCATTAAATAAAAGAGGCAAACAAGATGGAAACATGCAGCCCTGTCAGCCAGGCTGAACCAAGAGACACAGGTGACCTTGAAGGCTGGTTCCCAGAGCAGCAGTGGGAACCAGACCTAGGTTCATACCTGATACAAAATTGTATTTCAATCACTCAGATGTGCCACCTGGGCATGACAGGGAGCACGTGCACAAAAGAAACAGAAAAGGGCATGTGGGCCACACCAGCCACAGCCAGCTCATCAAGTAACTAAAGTGGATGTAGTGCAAATATTGCAACCAAGTACTATGGACATGCTACCTGCTCTGCTCACCGTAAGGGCCACATGGCAATGTTGGGCCAAAAGCAGGACCCGATCTCATCCCAGACACCTATTTTCTTAGCCAGAGAAAGAGCCCATCTTCCCTATGTGTGCAGGACAGGGGCTGACATGTCCTTCATTAGTTGAGAGGCCCTGGGTCCAGGTATCAAGGCCCAAAGTTTGTGCTTCTCTTTGCAGACTGTGTTCTCTGCTGGCAACAGCAGGCTTTGGACAGAGGAATATCTGGGTTCTCTATCCCAAGGTAGAAGACTCAGCTCGAATCCTACTTCTGAACGCTTCCGAATCCCAGAGCCCTTCAACACTGCCAAGGTGCTCAAGAAAACACGCAGGGTGGCACAGAGACCCACTGAGCTGGATGTGATGCAGTTCCATGGACAGAGGGGAATGGGCACTGATGTCCTCAGGGCAGCTCTGCTGTTCTCAGGTGGGCACCAGGCCTAGGGGGGCCATACAGGGTCACTGAGGCAATGTGGTTGTTCTGCATGACCTAGTGTGAGAAGAGAACAGGTCAGGAGGGAGGGATGTAGGCAGACAGGTCCCCAGGACTGGGTGGTAAAGGATGTAAATGTCATACTTGTACAGGCCTGGGCTCTGCATTTCCTGAACCACCAACTTCCTGTCAGTGGGGCTTACTTCTGCTCAAGGGTCTGTCTGTTCTTCACAGCGTATGTGACCTTCATAGACTCACTTATCTAGTCTTTCTCCAAGGGCAAAGGGCCTGCTGAGGTATGGCATCTAGATCCAGCCTGAAAATATGGGCTCCCCAGTCTCTCTCAAGCCCGTGGGGTGCCCAGGCCACTCGTCCACATAGCACTCAAGAATTAGCATGCCCAAGTTTGGCCATACTTGCTTTGAGGTTCTTCACCATGCTGTACTGCTTATTGATTCAAATTAAGGAACTGCTGATGGGCTCATCCTGTTCAGGCTCTGTGACCCTAGATTTCCCTAACCTATTGTTTTCTTTTTTTACATTATTATTCATTGTGTTTGTGGCAAGGGGCATGCACTTGCCACAGTATACCTGTGGAGGTCAGAGGACAACTTTCAGGAGACTGTTCTCTTACCATGTGGACACCAGGGATTGAACTCAGGTCCTCAGGCCTGGCAGTGCACACCTTTACCTGCTGAGCTATCTCACTGGCTCTCTTATCTACATTTCTGAACCTCTGATAGCAGAGATGAGGAAGGGTGCATCTGTCCAGCATGGACAGATGAGGAGAATCCACAATTCTCCTCAGTCACTTGCTTCTTCTTGCTACAACCACAAAGCCCTTAGCAGCTTCTTTGGCATCCAGGACTTACCTCAAAGATCATCCGCTGAAGACCAAAGCAAAATGTGGAGCCAAATGGGTTGGTGTTGTTTGGGGATGAGGACCTGGGGCCAGAGAATCCACAATTAGAGAGCGAAACAAAGGCCAAACAGCAGAAGGCCCGGTCCCTTCTGGGATGTGGGTTATTGGCCAGTGGCCTTTCATGACAGTGTTTCCTACACAGGCCCTCAAGGTCGTGGTAAGAAGTAGCTTCATTAAACTCAGGTTCATCTACGACTCAAAGATCAAAGGAAAGTTGCTGCTTTTCTCAGCTGAGAAACTGCCTCATCAGATCGGCATGAGGGCATGTCTGTGGGGCATTCTTAATGATTGATGTGGGAGGGCCCAGCACACTATGTATGATGCCACTCCTGGGCAGGGGGTGCTGAGTTGTGTATGAGTTGTGTAAGAAAACAAGCTGTAGCTGGGCATGGTGGTGCAGGCCTTTTAATCACAGCATCCAGGAGGCAGGAGCAGATGGATCTCTGAGAGTTCAAGGACAGCTAGGGCTACATAGCAAGAGTCTTTCTACCCACCCACCCACCCACTCCTCAAAAGAAAGAAAACTGAACAAGCCATGGAAAGCAAGCCAGTAAGTGGCTTCCCTCCATGGTTCCTGCCCTAACTCCCCTTAATGATGAATTTTAATCCAGATGTGCAAGCCAAATAAACCCTTTTCTTCCCATAGCAACAGAGATCAAATTAGGACAGTTATTACAGAACTGAATGGGGTGGTAAGTCAGGAAGGCCCTTCAGGTGGGAGGGCACCTTAGCATGGCAACCACGAGGTAATGAACTACACAGCACAAGGTAGAGTTGATGGGAAAGGAGAGCTGAGGACAGAGAGTCAGACAACTGCTTGTTGTGAATAAGGGGAGAGAGGACCCCGAGAGACAGGGCAGGGGAAGGGAAGCTATACCAGGGACAACCTCTTAAAGTAAACACGAGGATCACCTCATCTAATCTGAACATACATGACGGGCCAGGAAGTATGTCTTAGCAACACCAACATATCCTCCCCCCACTCCACCCCGGAGGTTGGAATTTAGCCCAGGGCTGGCACATGCTAGGCACTATACTGAGCTGCATCCCTAGTCCAGAAACTTGTGTAATTTGTAATAGTAACCACTGCTAGACTTCCTTGAGCCTTTTGAGCTTCAAGGAGCAGGATGGGGTGGCCAGACACAACCACCTCCCACTTACCTGTGCAAGACAACAGGCTTCTCCACAGGATGGCCCAGAAGCTCCTGGATGTTGTCCCACTGCAAAAGGGACAGGGGCAGCAGAGATCAACAAGGACCAGTCCACGCCGTGACTAATGGAATGCCCAGTTTACGGCCCTAGACATACATAGCCACCTTATTCTCAGACTATTAGACAGAAATAAGAGCTCACCTTGCTGTAGGTTGTGCATGTTTCAGTCTGACCACCTGCGTTTTCTGGAAAGAGAAGATGGTATAGGCTGGGTTTGGCTGGTCTTGGCTAGCGGTAGCCCCAGCCATAGGCAGAACCCAGACCTAGCCACCCTTCCTGCTGTGGTTGGAGTACATGGGGAGCAAAGACAGGTTGTTTGGAAGGATGTGGGAAAGCAAAGGAAGGCCAGTCTTGGTGTGAGCCACACTAATTGGCAGGGGGAACAAAGGATGTGTAAGGAGTGCTGGATGATAATCTGCAGACAGGAAACTCCTCCATGGCCTCCAAAACAAAGGACCCATCCCAGAGGAGCTGAGGCTCTGGGGAAGAGACAGTGAGCAAACACTTAACCAGCCTGACCCAGCACTCTGCTGCCTCTCCCTGCATCTTAACCCAGTAATTCCACATCCCCTTTAACCTGAGATACTTCTGCACTCACCTTTCTTTACGGCTAGTGGGATCTTGAACTCACAGCGGTGGTAACTAGAAAGAAGATGGGTAAGTAAGTGCTGTTTCTTGGCCCAACTGCTCTCACATCTCTACCCTGCATCCCATAAAAGCTAGAACCCAATATACCTGCCCAAAGCCCTGGCCTGGGGTCTTTGACAACATTCACTGGGGAAGGCCCAACCCAGGAACTGAAGTCAAACAGAAAAAGGACTAATTTACATAAGCTATAAAGGTTTCTAGTTGGGTATGGTGGCTCATACTTGAAATCCCAGCATTGGGAGGCTAAGAGATGGGGAGTGCTTTGAGTTTGGGGTCAGCCTATGTTACTGGATACCAGGCCAGCCAGAGTGATAGAACAGGACCCTTTCTCAAAGAAGATCTAACCGTTTCTGCCTGTATCTCCCGATTTGTAAACTGAGTACACGCACAAATCTAAAGCACTGAATCCTGGGCAGGAACACAGTAGACACTCAGCACACATTGATTTCCCATGAAACGGAAGTGTGAGGTAGAGACAGTGTCACTCAGTGGTAAAGTGCTTACACAGCTAACTCCAGGACCTGGGTTCAATCACCAGCACCACAACTGAAGGGAAGAAATCTGGTAGAGACACATTTAACACTCAGCCAAAGTTCAGTTCCTCTTGCTCACCAAAGGTGTACTCACATGTTAAAATTATAATGCCCAGGGTAATTGGTATGCAGGACAAACTTCTTCACTTTGTGTGTATTTGCATCAAAGAGGATGTCCTGACAAAGAGAATAAGATGTTCAAGTAGGAAAAGTTACCAAGGAAGGTCAGGGGCCTTACCAAAAACATTCCAATGTGGGATCTTCAACCATGAGAATGCTAGCAGCTTCCTCCCACATATTCCCAGCAGCCTTAACTAGGCATCTTTGTGGAGGTCCTGGCAGGCAGAGGGACCACAGATGCACTGCTTACCAATTTAAACAGCCAAGAAAAATTCCCCCCCTAAATGCAGATTTCAGCTCAAAAGTCACCCTTGAAAGGCTCAGGACACCAACCAGGCCCTCTGCTTCTGTAGAAACTGACAACTAATGGAATTCAATCTAACCTTTCACTAGGACTCAAACCTGAAACTGATGCCACCCACTGACCCTTTCCTCCTGTAACTACCACTTTCCTGGTTTTCGTGGGCTGCTGAGGTCAGAGAATCTCAGGGTCATTTCTCACTCTACTCCCTTACCAACAGTCAACTGAAGCTCTCCATTCTTGCCACCTTTTGTGGACCCCATGGCGACCACTGCTGCTTGTCTGGCAAGAGGAACTTGTGGCTCTTCCATTAACATGACTGTGGTGCCTATTAACTTGCCAAGGTCAGTGCTGGCCCCCTCAGTCCTTGCTCACAATCCCCCTTCCTCTCATTTAATCTTTTGTGCAGTTATGGAGCATAAAAGTTGTAGCCTTTCTTCAATAAATGAGCAGCCATCCCGATTCACCCTCAGATCGTCAGTCTCCTCCTCTCTTTGCTGACTCCACACCTCCTCTTTGGGACCTGTACCCCACTTAAGCTGGACTCTGGCAATCCTTCTCACTACCACCATTGGCCCTTGAACTCCAACAGCACCATTCCCTCCTACCACTAGCCCACCCTCAGAAGTCTGTCTCGATAAAGCTCCCCAAGTCAGATTCCTGACTTGTTTTGGCCTTTCCATATAGATGTGCCTGATTTCATTTTCTCCCTCTCTATCATCTATTCTTTCTACCTTTGAACTTTCAGACCATGGAAAGCTCAAAGGTAATTTAAGACTCATGGTCTGGCTAGTATTGAAACACATGCCTGTAATCACAGACATGAGATGATTCAGAGTCTGAGACCAGCCTTGGCTATATAACAAGACTCTGTCTCAAACAAAAGTAAAAAAACAACAACAACCCATGGCACAGGTCAATTTTGCCTTGAGATGGTTCCTTCTGGCATATTTATACAATCCTTTCTCAAAGGTGCATCCTATCCACCAACCAGACTGCCAACTCTGGTGATACCACCAACTCCACTAGCGGCTTAGGTCCAGAATATATAGCTGCATTAGTGTCTCTGGGGTGCTTTCTCTAAAAATACAAAAGCACACTCTTATTGCCTGGTCCTTTCCAGTCTTCCTCAGACTTCAAAAGAGTGTCTTATGTATTACAGGATAACTCCCCATTTTAATGCAAGTGTTTTCCATGGTTCCCATATAGTGAAGCATGTTTTCCCCCAAAAAGAATGCAGGATGTACCAGCAAACCCAGCATCCTGATGTTTCTCAGTACTCTTGGTGGCAGTACTCTGGGTACCAGAACCTATGAAAAATAATACCTGGCACAACCATGAGGAGGAGCCAAAGTTCTTTGATTCCCTGGAAGGTAATGGCTGCACATGTTTACACAGGTACTCAAGGGTGCTCTGCCTATGCCAACAGAAGTGAAACCCTTTTCGAGTCGTCACACTTACCACTCCAAGAGTGAAATAGTTAAAAAAGTAGTCATTGCACTTGGATGGAACTTGTTTATGAGGGGAAGGAGAGTGAATTTTCATCTGTTGGGGGAAAATAACAATAAATTAAAATCCCTTTAAAATAGTTTCTAGTTAAAGCATACATTGTGTTCCTTATCTAATATTAAGCGGTTAGATAATTAAGACTGTGGGGAGGCAGATCTGTTAATATGGACAGATCTCCAAGTGGGCAGAAGTGACAAGTGACAGTTCAGAGTCATTAGGCCAAGAGGGCTCAGAGAAAAGCTTTTTCTTCAAGTAGAACAGATTCTGTGGGAAAACATCAGACTTCATTTATGCATATTAAAGTACTGGTGAATAAAGGTAGGGACTGCCTAGTCACACTGTAAATACCTTTCCCTACCTTGTCTTCGGATTTATAGAAGACCTTGTGTGGAGAGCCAAGCATGCTAAGGACATCTTGGCAAGAATCACCAAAATACACCGAGCGTTCAAATACTCGCATTTTGGCATCTGCTAATACTCCGGGTCCACAACCTGTACACAAGGGAAAGGTTGTCAGGTTCTGGTCAGGACTGGAAACACAGCAACCCAAGGTCATTTTTCTCCAAGAAGCTAACAGCTTCCTCTTGACTAGGCAAAGGGCAAGACTGTATTCAAGTGTAAATACCAGGTCAAAAGGAATTAATTAAACAAGACTTTGAGAAACCACTATCTACTTGAAAATAGTGCCAGGGACTCTGGACAATTAATCTGTTCACCAAACACTTAAGTACTTATTTTCTTTTTAACATGTATTTCTTGCTTGGCATGGTGGCACAGGCCTTTAATCCCAGTACTCAGGAGGCTGAGGCAGGCAGATCTCTGAGTTCCAGGCCAGCCTGGTCTAGAGTTCTAGGACAGCCAGGGCTGTCATACAAAGAAATTTTGTTTCAAAAAACAAATCCATATATTGATTTTTTTTTTTTTTGAGATAAGAGCTCATATAACCCAAGGTGGCCTCAAACTTGCAAAGGAGTCAATGGATGACATTGAAATCCTGATCCTCCTGCCTCTACTTCCAGTGCTAAGATTATACAGGCAGTGTGATAACAAATTCAAGCAACTCAAGTTACCCAAGTGTTTATTACCTACCATGGGCTAGAACACTGTGAGTAAAACTGCCTCATCTCTTCCCAAAATGTCTACTGTTGAGAGTTTAAGTGTGATCTAGTCATTGCATAGCTATTAGTATCAGCAACAGCAGTGGGTATTATGAACATGAATAGTTAAAAACCTCGGCCTGAGTGCTGGGATTAAAGGCATATATACCATTCCTGGCAAGAGGCACACTTTTCTTTTGGTTTTTTGAGACAGGGTCTCTTTGTATCCCAGGCTGTCCTGGAACTCGCTCTGTAGACCAGGCTGGCCTTGAACTCACAGAGATCTGCCTGCCTCTGAGTGCTGATATAAAAGGTGTACGCCACTCCCTGCCAGGCCAAGAGATATTTTTTATAACACTAACCAGAGGCTGTACCTACAGAACCACTTCTCCAGAAGAGCAAGAGTCAAGTATATGACCGTTTACTTCCTCACCCTAAAGAAATATCTGATAGTGCCTTCCAACCCAGGGAATAAGAATACTATCACTTAAAGAGGCAAACCAGGAAGAAAAATAGCAAAAACAGTGTGATGTGTCAAAGTTTGTTTGGTTTAATGATATACCCATACAAATGGAGAAGTGCTTGTATCGTAAGTGGCAGACATAATGAAAGTAAAATATCCACATTCTATGGGTGGGAGATATAGATGATTAACATATTTTTTAAAAGTAGCCAAAAGTCAGAGAAAATTTCTGGTGTCATGTTAACAAGACACCACCTTACTCTGCAAAGGCATTATTACATTTGTCTTAACGCTTTCATGTGTAACAATCAACTTGCTGTATTTGAACAACTTCAGAGAACCCAAATCTGAAATAACTAGGTACCAAGTTCTTTGATTAACTCAATTCTATTCTCAGTACACCAACTCTTTTTGAGACAGGGTCTTACTATGAAGGACAGGCTATCCTCAAAACTCATGATCCTCTTGTTACAACCTCCCAAAAGCTGGAATTATATATAGGTGTACGCTACCACCACCTTACAGCACATATACTCTGAATGGCAAACAAAGAATCTGAGGTAGAAGGATCACAGATTTGAGGTTTTTTACTATTTAAATTAGCCAGGTCCTAGGAAGAGCATAATGCTCATGATGTTTATAACATTCATAAATACCGCAGCTTAGGCAAGCCTTGGTGACCTACAGAACACATCCAAAGTCCTGCTAATATGAGCCCAGAGTCTCCAGTTGTCTTACTGTAATTATATATGTGTGTGTTTGTATATCTCATACATGATATATGTAATAAAATATATTTATATACATACATATGTTGTGTATATAAAAACATATATTTTTATAAAAATCTCTCTTTTGAAACAGGTTTCTCTGTATAGACCTGACTATCTATCTGGAGCTCACTCTGCAGACCAGGCTGGCCTCCAACCCAGAGATGTGCCTGCCTCTGCCTCTGGAGTGTTGGAATTAAAGGTGTGCACCACCATTGCCTGGCTATGAACATACTCCTTGAGATCATTTAAGACTATGTACTTAACCTGTCTGTGCTGTCCTACTGTGTACTCAGTCTGTTTAACCTGCCTTTAAGAAAACAATGTATTAACCTTACTATGCCTTATATTTCCAACACAATCAGCTTTTGCAACCTAGCTCATGTATAGCTTTAATCTTATGATATATTCTTCCATGCCCGATCTGGAGTAATATATGTGTGTTTGTAGATATTGTGGTAATCATTTGCTGAAAGCAGCCAACAGGTTAGAAGTAACCTTATAAACATCCACCATAAACGTTGCAAAGGTGGAGATAGCTGATAACATGTGTTTGCAGTTATGTTTGCTGTTCTATGTTTTGCCTGCATGTATGTCTCTGTGAGGGTGTCAGGTCTTGGAGTTACAGACAGTTGTGAGTTGCCATGTAAGTGCTGGGAATTGAACCTGGGTACTCTGGAAGAGCAACTAGTGCTCTTAACTGCTGAGCCATCTCTCCAGCCCCATGTGTTTTCACTTCTAAATTTGACATGGACACATTTTTATGTTCCAAGGTTATCTTTAATGAGTTTACTGGACAAAGAAGACCATCCAGGTACAACTGCTCTCAGTCTGTGATTTCTTAAGTGTCTTTTTCTTTTTTTTTTTTTTTAACCAATGATTGTGGTGGCCACAACTG
Source organism: Peromyscus leucopus (assembly GCF_004664715.2). Taxonomy (NCBI): domain Eukaryota; kingdom Metazoa; phylum Chordata; class Mammalia; order Rodentia; family Cricetidae; genus Peromyscus; species Peromyscus leucopus. The sequence goes on along the minus strand of NC_051067.1, from coordinate 106,973,134 downwards.
AACTGACTTCTTGTTAAAAATATCACCAGAGCCACACTACCTAAGAAACAGATGTGCAAAATGGGTTGGAGAAAACCTCTGTATTTGCCAAAGGAAATTGGATTGGACACTTCTTTGTAAAAAGTGTTTTTCCTCCACTGACATTTCAGGCAGTGAGAAGTATTAGAAGCGTGCTATACAGAAGATAGGCAGCATTGGCTGAAATCTCTACACTCAATGGGTTCCTCTTGTCGTCTGTGATCACTGCTGTTCTAGATTGAGACCCTGCTGTATTCAGGAATGATCCTCCTGAGAAGAGAGATAGAACATCACCCGACTTTGTTGCCTGTTCTATGTCAATTTTGTCAAAGAACAGTTCAAGTGCAATATTCCTGTAGGTAGTTGTTCTGCCTTAGTTATAAAACATATTTTGGAGCTAACACTCAGTGTACAGTGCTCACTCTGCAAGCCTGAGTTTGACCCCTGGAACACACATAAAGAATAAAGGAGATAATCAACTCCAATCAATAATAGTCATACTAGTCATAATCAATCTAGTCATCATCATCAACAATAACTATATACATTCTAAGAAAGTTCTACCCAGAGGTTGCAGACTAATTGTTCAGAAGTTAATTCAGTAAGCACCTTTTTTTTTTTTTTTTTTTTTTTTTTTTTTTTTTTTTGAGGCAGGGTCTTAAAATGTAGCCCAAGCTAGTCTCAAAGTCATGGTGATCCCCCACACCCCTAGTCTCTTAAAGTGGTGAGATTACAGATTTGAGCCACCACACCCAGGGGATAATACAAGATCCTAATGGGTGAGATATGCAGGCTGGACTAAGAGCTAGAAGAAGGCATGATCTCTGCAGCCCACACATATTCAGGAACAATCTGGAAATCACTGCAAAGGTATATGTCTCTGCAGTGGCCTTATGTGCAAGCCTTGTATTGATGTGCAAACTACTGTTGTTTATTCAGATTTCCAAAGACAGACAAGTGGTAGTATTTCCCCATAATCCGATTACTCAGGAGGTCAAAACATGAGGATGATTCAAGTTCCTGGACAATCTAGACTACATTATAAGACCCTGTCTCTGAAAACAAAACAAAACCTCCCAAGCCCACTTACTGAAGATAAAGTTGTAGGGCTGGGGAGAGACTGCTTGGTAGTTAAGAAGGTAGTTAAGTTTGAACTCCCAGCACCCATGTTTAAAAAAAAAAAAATAGCAGCACACTCTTTTAATTCCAGCAAGGATAACTATCCCAAGGCCCAAGAGCCAGGGCTGGTAGGAAGGGAGGCCTGTGAGCTCTAGCAGGGAGAAGGGAGAGGAGAATGGTGTTCGTCCTTGAAATGATTTTAGGGACTAGATAAGTTGGGCCAGGAACATGTGTAGAGGTGGTAAGTAGCAGGTAAAAATTCTAAGGTGGGTGGGTGGGGGCTATAGTCAGATTGGGGAAGGATCTTGGACCAGTGGCCCCAAGACCCCCAAGAAGGGCTGGGGCTCCCACAGAATAATCATTCTCCACTTAGAGCCATTCAGAGCATCATCCCATGGATCTTCTGGGCTTCTATTAGTTCCAGGTTATTTTTAGGTAGAAGATGCCCATGCTACTCATGCTAAAATTGTGACACTTCTAACAGCCCCAGTTCACTGATCTTTAGGTGGTGATTAGGTGTCTGGAATGTGTGCCCATACCTAGGCCAGGGGACATTTGTTGAACTTTTGCTGGGTGCTAGCCAACCATCCAGGCACTTTTGGTCAATCATCTTTCAAATGCTCATGGCAGACACGAAGGAATTATGCCGTTACACCTATTTTACCAATGGGACAATTGAGCGACAAAGACTACAAAAAACTTGCTTAAGTACTAAGTATTAGGAAGTTCTGCTTCTGGGAGATAGAGACCTCACAACTGTGATTAGTGTTTATACAAGGAAACCTGAGAGCTAGTGGTGTGAAGGGGCCCCAAAATAGCTTGACCACACAGCAGCCATGACAGGCTTAGGGGCCTAGACACAGCTTCTGTGATAGGCTTACTGGCAGGCAACACCCAGATCCAGGAAAAGCCTTAAGCTGATACCACCCAGGAGTGAGGAAGTACCTGACATCCTAAACATTCCAACCATTAGATAAAGTGGCCAGATGTCCTTGAGTCTAGCACACACCTATTTTTGTTTTACAGATACCCTTAGACAATTGTCAGCCAAACAGGGTCCTGGACCTTAGAAATCCCCTCATCCCAACCTCTGCCCCACCTGAGCTCAGGGCTCTCTGCTCTCACAGCCGTGTTGGACAGACAGCTCTTTGCTTTTACATGCGGGATTTGGTCTTTGTGGTGGTCTTTTGGGGGTCCCTGCGATCTGGACATAACAGTGGTCCCTTTCCAACACAGGAACATAATGGTGAACGTGTCTATAAACCAGGAACGAGATCTCATCAGATGCTTCGGATGGTAGTGTCTCTACATGGATACCATGGGGGAACCTACCTGCTGCAAGTAAGCGAAGTCGCAACCCTGAGGGTCCAGTTCCATCCCGAAGAACATCTACACTTTCAGCATATACATTCCCCAGGAAACAGCTCAGGGGCATCACAGGAGCCCTGGAGGAGGCACAGAATAAACAAGACATGGATCTCCCTCCTAGACAGGTCATGGGCCCAGCACAAAGCTCATGTCCCTCACACTTACTTGGTATCCTGGAGGCTGTTTCCACTGTAGATGTACATTCGTTTTACAGTTGCTCCATGGGGTATCTGAAGAGAAGCTAGACCATGAGCAAAATTGGGCTGCAAACAAGGCAAAAATTTTATTAAGAACATTATGGAGATCACATGACTCAGCATCTAGTCCTCCTTGGCACCAAATGGTCTTTAAGAACTGGTCTGGTCAAAGCACATGATCAAACTTGGCTCTGAGTCAACTAACTCACTTTAGATAAGCAATCACTTTAGATAAGCAAGTGCAACTTTGAGTTTTATTGTTTTTTTTTGGAGACAGGGTTTACCTAACCCAGGTTGACCTTGAACCAGAGATCCTTCTGCCTCAGCCTCCTAAGTACTGGGATTGCAGTGTGCATCATCACCTCTGGCTTGATCATCTTTAAAGCAACAAGTAACTGAAAATTCAGAGAATGAACTCTCTAATCTCGGTTTAGGATGTTTAAGTTAGAAGATGGCTGGATAAACCTGTGAAAATGTGAGGCCTTAATGTCCTTTGCAGTGCAGAATACCGTCTTCCTAGAAAGGTGTCCTATCTAGTTCCTTATTCCGCATGGACACTGGGAAATAAAACATACTAAGGGACAGGAAGTGCCAACCTCGTACTTGGGAGCCTCCGACCACGAGTCTAGCTGGAAGGAGAAAGAGAGTCCTCTGAAGTTGAGATGGAAGAGCTGCTCAGCAGAGTTGTACACTGTGGGGGAGGAGAAGGAGGGACAGTTGACTGGATCCACTCCCGATGTAAACCGCTCGGCAGGAAGGAATGGTTACAGCAAGGGAATTCCTTATTCTAGTTTCTGAACTGACCCACTAGGATGCAAACAAGGGAGAGGAGGGGTCCTTCACACCCATCCAAATACCTGAGACGAGGAGAGATCACACCACCCACCAGGTGAATCAGGTGAACTTGGCTTACCTCCAGGATGGGTTGCGCCAAAAGACTGGTCAATTTGCTCAATGGTAGGAGCGATGGCCTGAGAGTTAAAATGCACTCCACTGAAAAATACAAGTATTTTTTTAATACCAGGTTTAACAAGATGGGCTTAGATCATGAGAAATGGTGGCTGAAGTTATTATTTATTAAGAGATAGAATCTTGTTATGTACCCTGGCTGACCTTGAAAACACTGCAATCCTTCTGTCTTGGCCTCCCAGGTGTTGGGATTACCAGCGTGTGCCACTGTATTCAGTCTAAGAGTTATTGTTTTTTGTTGCTGTTTTGTTTTCCTATACAGGGTTTCTCTGTGTAGCCCTGGCTGTCCTGGAACTCACATCTGCCTGCCTCTGCCTCTTAGTGCTGGGATTAAAGGTACTCAACATCACCACCTGGCCTTTAAGAGTTTAAAGAGTTATTCTTAAAACACATTGTGTACAAATAAAATGGCTAGGCATGGTGGTTCACAAGTTTAATTAGCACTTGGGAGGCAGATCTTAATGAGTTCAAGGCCAACCTGGTCTACATAGAGTGCCAGGCTAGCCAAAGCCACATAGTGAGACTGTCTCAAAATAAACAAAAATTTAAAATTAAATAAATTGCAAACAAGAAGAATTAATTAAGAAATAGGTCAATTCTTGGAAGACCATATATAGAGCTGACTTTCTGGCTTCCCAATACATTACTGGTTCCAAACAAAAAGGACAGAGAAGACAAGACAGACCTTGAGGTAAGAAGGTTCTAGAAAGTAAAACTAAAAGAACAAATGGATCTTGCATACTTGTCTGTCCATTCCTCTATCAGCAAACGCTGTCTGAACTGCCCCAGGAATTGGGTCTCTGTCATGTTTCCAGTAAGGAGAAGCCTACAAAGGCTTACTGGAAGGTAGTCTGTCTGGTTGTCGCAGTTCTGGGGAATGAACCCAGGGCCATGTATGCCAGGTAAGCTCACCACCACTGGAGCTCAATTTATTCCTAGCCCCTGAAAGTTGTGTTCTAAATGTGAGCACAGCACTCTGCCAACCAAGGCTCAAGTATCTAAGGCTTGTACAGGCCATCCTGTTCTCATTCTTTTTATTTTAGGTTGTTCTGGAGCTACTTCGGGCTCTGCAGACTCCTTTCCTGCCGCCCTGTCACCCTTCAGAGCCTCCTCGGGTCTCAGATTCCACGGAGCTCCATGGCAGGTGCGGTGGCTGCTGCCATCTTTGTTTCTCTCTCTGTTCTCATTCTAAAACTGCCAGCTTCTGCTCTAAAACGGCTGTCTCCTTAGTGCTGGTTTTGGAGTCAGAGCTACCTGGTTTGTTCCATTTCTGTTACTCAGAAAAACCCAAAAAGAGGTGACAAAGAAAGGCTATGCAGGGAAGGGCAGTTATGACTCAGGAGGCTGTCATAGCATTCCTGAGCTGAAGTGGTACTCTGTTAAGAGAGTTGAACTAGATTTTATATATACATGTAACGTATTAAACACCCAGCATGTTCTTAATGAGGCTTACTTCCTCAAGAATCTGAGCAGGCTGGGAGGCTGCCTCAGGGAACTATAGTACCAGGCTGTAATTCCTGGACTGCTGGATATGAAATCCTTTAGTATTTTAATGAAGATAGTAGATAAAGCTGGTCTGCACCAAATATAACACATCAGTAAGGGAGAAAACTTACCAGTATTTTAACTTTACTTTTGTCAAGTCATAAACTTCAATCACCTAAAAAATAAAACAAATTGTTTAGGAGCTGTAAATGTTCAAGTTGATACAAAGACAGATGTACTTCAGAGGCTATGGCAGGAGGATTCAAGCCCAGCCTGAGCTATTTGAGATTCTGTCTCAAGCAAAATACACTTCCCAAAAGCAAATTTGAGGGCACAGCTTAGCAATATAACGTATGTTTAATATGGTCTCAACTTCACCACCAGTACCCCATTCAGCAAAAGATTCTCCTGAAGTACTGCATCTTTTGTTCTCATCTTAAATTTGGGGAGGGGGAAGAGCCATGTGTGATGCTGCACAGCTGTGGTCTTATCTACTCAGGAGGCTGAGGATGGACCATCACTTGGAGTGATGAATCTGACACTAGTTTGAGCAAATAGTAAGATTCCATCTCCAAATAAAGAACAAGACCAGAAAGAAAAACACAAATCATGACTTTCCTCCATAAATTTCTTCTCTCTCTCTCTCTCTCTCTCTCTCTCTCTCTCTCTCTCTCTCTCTCTCTCTCTCTCTCTCTCTCTCTCTCTCTCTCTTTGAGATAGAATCTCATTATGTAGCCCTGGCTGTCCTCCTCCAACTTGCAATGACTCTTTTGTCCCTGCTTCCCAACTGCTGGGACTACAAGGTATGTGGCACCACACCCAGCCTTAACTTCCCCTCTTTTAATATTGTCTAAGTGATGTAGATGCTTTCAATCAAGGTCCTTACATCTTATCCAAGCTGAGCCATACTGGAACACATATCATTCTACAAGACAACGCCACATTCCAGGAAACATATCCAATCAGCTTGTTGATGCTATGTGTTCAGTATTGTGACCTTTTCCTCTTCTACATCAATTTTTTTTTTTCTTTTTTGGAGACAAGGTCTCACTATGTATCCCTGGATGGCTCAGGACTCACAAGATAGACCAAGCTGGCCTTGAACTTAGAGATCTTCCTGCCTCTGCTTCTCAAGTGCTGGGATTAAAGGTGTGCCCCAATACACCAAGTCATAATTAATATATTATAAAACACAAAAACCAGCAGAGTGTGTTGGCACACACCTTTAATCCCAGCATTAGGGAGGCAGAGGCCAGTGTGGTCTACAAAGTAAGCTCAAGGACAGCAAGGGCTACAGAGAAACCCTGTCTTGAAAAACCAAAAACCAAACCAAACAAACAACAAAAACAAACAAAAAACAAAAACAAAACAACTCTCAAATTAGCTTAATTTATTTACAATATAAAACGATGGAGGAAGAGGTCCATCAGTACAACTGATTATATCCCTCATAAAGGGAATCTGGTTGAACCTGAAGATCCTGAGGGCCCTTGTGAAGTTGTCCCTTTAATAGGTTCAGTCTCAGATGAAATGCCAGGAGTCAGAGCAGAGACAAATGAAAAGGCACTGAACACTCAGGCATTACTGGCACCAAGCAATACACACAACAAAGTCCTTGACACTGTGATGTCATGGCTTGGCAGCCAACAACATAGCTGGTTGGGGGTTGGAGGCCCCATTTACTCCTCCAGTGGGGGCCGGCACAAGCAGAGCTGGCTCTATGTCTGGTTTGGCCTGTCACTCTGAGCTCAGATGTGGAAGAGGTTGTGGGGAGCATCAGCACTGACACAGAAACCGGGACATTCACCTCATATTCAAAAGCACTAACTTTTCTTTTTCTTTTGATTTTTTGTTTTTTTTCAAGACGGGGTTTCTTTGTGTAGCCTTGGCTGTCCTGGAGCTAGCTCTATAGACCAGGCTGGCCTCAAACTTAGAGACAGATCTGCCTGTCTCTGCCACTACAACAAGTTCCTTTTTTCTTTTTTTAAAGATTTATTTATTTATTATGTATACAGCATGTATGACCAGAAGAGGGCACCAGACTTTATTACAGATGGTTGTGAGCCACCATGTGGTTGCTGGGAATTGAACTCAGGACCTCTAGAAGAGCAGTCAGTACTCTTAACCTCTAAGCCATTTCTCCAGCCCCTCCTTTTTTCTTTTTTGAGACAGGGTCTCATGTAGCCCAGGCTGGCCTTCAAGTCCCTATGTAGTCAAGGATGATCTTGAACTCTTGATCCTCATGCCTCTCTCTCCCAGGGCTGGAATTACAGGTATGTGCTACCACTCTTGGTTCATATGGTGATGGGGACTGAACCAAGGGCAGGCACTCTACTAATATATATTCCCAGCCCTGTTCCTAACTTTTTTTTTAAGCATTAGCACTGGTGCTGGTGAGACAGCTCAGAGGGTAAAGGCACTCGCCACCATGCCAGAGGACCTGAGTTCAACCCCCAGGACCCACATGTAGAGAGAACTGACCTCTACATGTACACACACACACATACACACCACCACCAACAACATGACACTGACTCAAATTAGAAACCTCCCCACAATTACTAAGCTGTGGAAAGAATGGCTGTCTGCTGGGCCTTTTTTGGCACCTAAAGGAATCCTTTTATTCAAACTTGTGTGAGCTGTTGACTGGTCCCATTAAGCCATGGATAATGACTTATTTTTCACAGGGAAGGTATTAATGCATACTGGGTAAGTCTACCTCATATGCAGCTACTTAAGGGCAGTATGAAGCTTGTAAGTGTGGAAGCTGGTGCTAAGAGAGGCCCTGCAAAGGAAGACAGGAACAGCATGATTCAGAAGGTAGCCAGGGTCCCCTTCAGAATGCTCAGGCACAGCAGTACGCCATGCCAAACTGGCTGCCATTTCACTGAGGTCAGGACCTTTCGCTAACAGAGACTGTCTCCTTTCAGCCAGAAGCTCTGCTTGTAGAAGATGCAGGCATTCTCTCTCTGACAGCTACAACTATGACTGGCCAACAACCTCCCAGAAGGATCTCCAGGGAAATCCTTTCCGTGTCCTATTTTCTCTTCTTGTGACTGGATGACAGGAGCTGGGAAGCATGTCACCTTTGGAAGGGCTACTTCCTAGCCTAAGCAGGAAAACAGCACTGGTGTGCCATCTAACCTCATGACTCTGAGGCATTGGTTTAGTGTCACATGATTAACCTGTGCAGTCCAGGCATTTGAAAACAGAGTTATTAAAAACATCCTGGACTGAATAGGTGCTGGCAAACTGCACACCAGTGCCCATTAAGATACCCTACACACCAGCAAGTTGTTAAATTTCCACAGTGGGGTTAAAGAATCAACTCACTATTGGTAAGATTAACAGCAAACCATAAATCCCAGAAGAAATTTCCATTTTCAGTCTTCTAGGTTACACTGTCTGGTGTAAAAACAAGACATATAAACCTGACTAAAGTCTGTAGTTAGGCTCCATTTTCAGCACCTTTTAAACAAGATTTAGGTTAACTTCTCTACAGCATTTTTATCAATACCCTTTCTCCTTCTCCCAGCATGCTCCCCCAAATCTACAACACTCTTATTAGCTCTTGAGCAAAGGACAATAAAAGCGCCTTTCAACCATCCCAGCTTAGTTTAGTTCCATTTTTCTACCTACCTTTAGAGGAATAGACAAGCTGTAGTTTTCTACGCTGTGGTCTTTGAATCAAAGAAGTCTACACCCAAAGTTTCCAAAATATGTTTCCAAAACACCTCACAATAGCACATATTAATCAACTCCAGACAGACTGGACCAGCCAGATATGAAACTATAGTTGTCATTTATGGTTACCTTAAGTCTCTGATTGAAAGCATCAAACAGTAGTTTGATCCCGTCCTGAGTCAGGTTAAGGATGAGGTCATGGCTTAGAGGAGACTACAAAACAAAAATAAAACACACTTTGAACAACTGATTTATTCACCAGCACCTACTGAAAAGCCATACAACAAAAATGCAACACAGAGGAGATATGTAAGACAGTCCCTTTCACTCAACTAATGAAGTTAGGAAACACACACACACACACACACACACATACACACACACACACACACACACACACACCCCAGAACTCACTGTCTCTTACTTCTGACCTGCAACTCCTGCTTAAAAATGTTGGCTGGAAAGAGCCTTTTCCCTTTCAGACTTTAGTAGAAATAAGGGGAGAAATAGACAAAAAGTAGTAAACAGGTCATTTTCTTGGGGCCACAGGGTGACATCTACCTTAATAGTTTTCTGCCATTACACTAACAGAGAAGCCTATTAGTAGTACATGTCATTCGAAAAGCCTCAGGATCCAAACTTGGCAAGGTACTGGTTGTGCATGTCAGCTCACCCAGGCTCTCGGTACTATCCATAGTGATCACATGTTTGAGTATTTTGGGCCAAATTCTTGGAATAAGAAACACCTTGTGACCTAGTAATACAAAAGACAGAAGAACTCTCCTTTCTCTGCCCCCCTCCCATAAATGCTTCTTTCTGAAAAGCCCAAGTTTAAGATCTAAGGAGTCACATTTCTTCATCTGTCCCTAGCCCTGTGGGGAGTGGCAGGACACATCTGTGAACAGAGCTCTGATGACCTTAGATGTCTCTTAGAGCTTTCATGACTCTGGTTCCCACCCAGAGTACTGTCACCTCTTTCCTCCAAGGTTGTTCTGAGGACAAGAAGGGTAGGTCAGAACAATGTCTGCCTTAACCTTCCTGCTTCTATCCCAAAGTAATCAATCCAAAGACTTAACGTCTTAAAGACTCTCACAGAACTAACTGACAGACTACTACAAATCGAAGGGAAAAATCCCACTATCTCAAACTCAACTGGCACAAAGCTGCTCAAAAGGTCTAGGGTTTTTTTTTTTTTTTTTTAAACTAAAGTAAACAAAATGAGTAACAGAGGTGTGGTTTTAAGAGACAAAGACATAAATTAGAAAGCCAGATGCTACCCCAGTAGGCCTTATAGGGAAGTTCCCTCCAAAGAGCCTTCTGGAATTATCTCAAACGGTTTGCTCTTCTCACTCACAAGGCAGCAGACCCAGGGGGTACCATCAACACTTGCTCTGCCCTCTAAATAAGATGGAGTCGACTTGATCTTTGTGTTAAGTTCCAAGGTGTGAGTTGTACAGATAAGGTATTTCCATGATGGGAATGCACCTTAGTGGTAGAGTACTTGCTTAGTGTACTTGAAGGCCCAGGTTTCACCCCCACCACTACCAAAAAGGAGAAAGAAAGGACAGGATGAAAAAAAAATTTTTTTCTGGAACTTTTAATAGGAGCAATATGTTTTTTGCACTTGGAAGTAAAAAGAAAATTAAGACTGGACAGGACAGAACTGAATTTCAGAAGCACCACAACAAAGGCAGTGTGTTGATACATACCGGTGACCCCAGCACTTAGAAAGCTGAGACAGAAGGATTACAGTCTGGACTACATAGTAAGATTCTGTCTGAAAAACAGGACTACACCAGAGCATCCCCCCCCCCTCCCCCCGCCCCCAGACAGCGTTTCTCTGTGTAACAACTCTGGCTATCCTGGAACTCACTCTGTAGACCAGGCTGGCCTCAAACATGGAGCTATACCTGCCTCTGCCTCCTAAGTGCTGGGATTACAGATGTGCGTCACCATCTCCCAGCTTCCAATAGCATCTTTAGACCCCCGTCAAACACTGTTCAAAGCCCAACACACAGCCTTAGTTCCAACATCTGGGAGGCAGAGGCAGGCAGACAGCTGCTTGAGTTTGAGGACAACCTGATCTATATAGTGAGTTACAGGCCAGCCAAGACTGTCTCAAAAGACTGTTCTAATAATATATGAATGACAGACTAGTTACTAAGTTTTCACAAACCACACAACTAAAAAAATAGGAATGTAATGCTAGACTCAAAAATTCATGTTTTTAGTTGGGCATAGTATCATCTGTCTATAATCTCAGCACTTGGGAGGTAGAGACAGGAGGCTCAGATGTTCAAGCCCAGCCCTGGCTACATGAAACCTGGTCTTAAAATTCCAAAGCCAACTGTGTCTACTAATAGTTACAGATGTTCAGAAGATATTAGGGAGGAGCTGGAGAGATGGCTCAGTGGTTAAGAGCACTTGCTGCTTTTGTGGAGGATTCAAGTTCAGTTCCTAACACCCACACGGTGGCTTACAACCACCTGTTAACTCCAGTTTCAGGGATCCATACCCTTTTCTGGCCTCTGCAGGCACTGGGCATTGCATGCACCTGGTGCATATATTCACACAGGCAAAACACTAATACAATTAAAAGAAAATACTGGGGAAAATGAACTTAGTGTTAGCCTTCTGCAAACACTGGAATGACAAATGACAGGAGAACCAAGTATTTGTACAAAATGGTTAGACAGCATAAAGGCTATTTTCAAAGCCATTCAGTCTCTAGAGTGACAATCATATTTCAGCTCAAGGTTTACAAGCAAGCCCACTTCCTGTCAGATTACTAGGGATGACTGAGAGCAGAGAGTTTAAAAAGCCACCATCCATCCTTTAAATGAGAACCCACTCTGTCACCATGACTCAAGGAACCCCTGTACATTCTGCCAAGTCCCGTATTTTGTGGCAGACACCACCTAAGCACTTGCCTGGAGACTAAGCACTCCCCTTCTTAGCAGACCTTCAGAGTGGCTAAGGATACAGTACTGCAGAACTTATCTCTGGTAGCGTTAACAGGCCTGATATAGCTGTTGCTCTCAGCCAAATTGGGAAGCCTCACAGAAATCTTACCCACTTATAATCTAAAACATTTCTTCTTGTCAAAAACAAGCTGTTGTCTGCTTTAAGAGTTGAAACTTATTAAAACATCAAGCCAGTACTCAGAGTCTCAGCAAAGCCACAGGGACAGCCTTTGGCCTCAGGAGGCTCAAACTGGTTCCCAAAGCTTTGCAACACAAAGGCTAATTCACAAAGCTGCCTATGTTCTAATGTCCCAGAACTGCAGGCTTCAGCTCAGTGGAGAGGAGATTGGTCTTGGAGAGGAAGAGAAGGGAGGGTGAGCTAGCTCTGCTTCCTTTCAACTCATATGCTCTGCTAGCTAGAGATCTTTCCTGCAATAACTCTGAACATAAGACAATCAACAAGCAGAAGTGACACACTTTTAATCACAAAAGAAGGTGCAACAAGCACTTTAGAGTCAGAGACAGCTTGAGGTGATTTCTCATGAAAAGGTCCCCATTTTAAGGGTCAGTAGGTTAAGAACAGATTTAAACAAAACAAAAAAACAGGTTTAGTTTTTTTCACTGCTTTTCTTTCTAAACCTGGCAGCACCAGATTATCAAAACCCAAGTTTCCAAACCAAGAAGACATCCCTGAAAACTGACCTCAGACTCTCCTGCTGGAATGCAGTGACTCCCCCAGCTAGCCTCCCCAGAGTGTCTCCTCTGGGGGGTAAACCCACTCACTGACCAAGGTTGCTATTTCAGTAAACAAGTCAGCCACCACTCTACTCACCTGCTCACTGTAGAGAACCTGGACATTTTTGATGATGCGACAATGCTTCTGAAGAATGGCTACTGCCTGAGCCAGAGGCATTCCTGTAATAAAGGAAGGACACCCACGTGGTTACTCGGTCTATCCGTTTACTGACACCTACACAGTGCTGAGCATTATCTCTGAAGCCTGCACCCAGGGTGGAGTCACTAAAGTAAGTTAAAATAAAGTTAAAAAGCAAACACCAAGGCACCACAACATTGTCCAAGGAGAGAAATGGAACACAGAAAAAGCTTCCTAGTGATAGTCAAACTGATCCTAAGCAGTCAAAGAGCTCAAAGACAAAGTCAGCATGAACCAAGAAGAGGCTGGAAAAAGCACAAACTTCATGACTCCGGAGGCCAGGCTTCTAGTCTTAGAGTCTGCACTGGTTTCCCCTGACCCTGCACAGGTCCCTTCTCTGCCTCTCTGGCATCTATCTCAACATCCCATGTGAGACTGTATTAAGACACATGACTTACAAGACTTCATTAAAAAAGTTTTAGCATGCCTTTAATCCCAGCACTCGGGAGGCAGAGCCAGGCGGATCTCTGTGAGTTCGAGGCCAGCCTGGTCTACAGAGCAAGTTCCAGGACAGGCACCAAAACTACACTGAGAAACTCTGTCTCGAAAAACCAGAAAAAAAAAAAAAAAAGTTAAATTCCAATTCTTGTAAGGCAAAGGTAGAAGTTTAAAGTCACATGCTGATCAAAATCAACTTATTTCACAAAGAATTTCATTTAATTCCTACTTAAAAACCCACAAATCCACAAATATCTCTTAAATACTTAGTTTTGAAGGCAAGGCCTATTACAAGCAGATTTACATTTACCTCCAGTTTAAGTGACCCAAATAGACACCTCTAACATTCTAGGGACTCACAGCGATATTAAGTTTGTTTTCAGGGTCCATAACATTAAACAGGAAGAAACAGAGAGATAAGTTCTGGAAAATCTAAAAACAACTCAGTTTCATAAATGCAATGACAGGATGGGGGCTATTTACTACTGCCTGAATTCCCAGCTCCCTGCTCAGAGCTGATGGCCTATGGCTGTAGAATACTCACTCTGTGGGGCTTAAGGACTGTGGCGTAAGCGGCACAGGAAAGGGAAGAAGAGGGACTAACTTAACATATCACCCACAAGGAAGAGCACACTCAGATGAGGTACTCTAGACTGAGAAAAGGAGATATGCAGAAAAGAGCTTTCAGATGAAGAATTGGAAGCTGTGGTCCGCCCCATTTAAACAATTCTATTAATTCTCATTCGAGGAGCTGCTGTTCAGTTTTAAGAAAGGTAAAAGCAATCAATCAGAAGGCCAAATGTAATTTTCTTTTTTTATATGTGCATGTGTGTATGTACATGCACACGTGTGTTCAAGTGGAGGTCCAAGGACAATCTCAGGTTCATTCTTCAGGAGCTGTTCATCTTTCATCTTGTTTTTTTGAGCCGGCACCTCTCACTGGCCTAGAGCTCATCAAGTAGGCCAGGCTGGCCAGCTGGCCAGTAAGTCCCAGGGATGCACCTGTCCCCATCTCTCCAATGCTGAGATTTCAAACCCATGCTACCACACCCAGTCTTTTGTTTTTTTCATTTATTTTTAATGTGAGTTCTCAGGATTGAACTCAGATGATCCTCATGCTTGCTAGACAAGCACTTTACTAAGCTACCCCTGTCCTGAATTATAATCAATGAAAACACTTTTCAGCCTTCTGTAGCATGGGTCTACTGCAGAACAGACAAAGCTGCAGAGAGCACGAACAACTCGGTCTCTTACTCAGCTCGCCATTCCTGCAGTGGACGCGTGTCTGTGCTACAGACATCCGAGAGACAGACAGTCAAGTAGAACACACAGGTCTTGTATCGCAGTCTTCCTCCCAGCTCTCCACAGATGCCATTCTTTCCCGTGGTCCTCATTCTCAGTCGCTATAGGTATGTGACGGGTATATTTGACACAATAACAGACACGGCACTATTTCTTCTGCTTATGTCTCATTCAGTCAACTCTGCAGATTACAACTAGAATGTCGATCTGTTTTCTGTGTATAACTAAAGTCAAATAAGAGCTAACAGACTTTTTTCATCTTCTCTGTATTCTGGGTCTCTCTTACTACTTCCAATATTCAGTGAGTGTATCTTAACTCAAAAACCTCTCAAGTCTTCCTTTTCTCTGCCTCTCTGAATCCAGTTTATAAACTGTACTTCCTAATGGAAGCCCACAACTGACTTTACCTTCTTTCTCATGAACCCAGAGGTTTTACAGTGTCCTAGACAGTTAATATCAAACAAAATTAGGATTACAGGAAAAAAAATTTTTTTTGAGACGGGTTCTCACTGTGTAATCCTGGCTGGTCTGGAACTCACTATGTAGCCCAGGCTAGCTCAAACTCACAGAAATCCATCTGTCTCAGCCACCTGAGTTCTGGGATTGAGGGAGTGGGTGGTGTACTATGCCTGGCTATTCTCTTTTGCCAGGATATCATGCTCTAATTATAAATCCAAATTTATTATGTTTTCCTGCATACATCATCTATTTTTCTCCTGTGGGTTAATACCAATCCTTCTCTAGGCACCTAATTTAGGTCAAGTCCCTTCTCTTTCCACAATAGCCTCCACATCTTCTATTATAATAAAATGAACTATTAAAATAAATGCATTACAATCAATGACCTTTTTGAGTAGGATTATTTCCTACACAATTTCCAATGTTTATGAGCAGATCCCACAGACATACATGCTATGTTGGATACAGCAAGCCATCTGTCTCTGTACAAGGCAATGCTGGAGAACATTTTCTCAAATGACCCTTTAAATCTGCCTTTAGGTATTCTAAAGATGAGATTCAAAAACAAATCCAAGCCAAGCACAATGACTCAGACCTGTAATCCCAGCACTCAGAACACTAAACTAAGGCAGGAGGATTGGTTGCTCAGAGTTCCAAGACTAGTATGGGCATGATTCTGTCTCAGACAACTAAAAACAAATCCAGACATATGCTGCCACATCAATATATTCTTCAAGTCTTATTGAAACCATCATTTTGCTTTGCAATGTCTTTATTCCACAATGGTCAAACCATCTGTGGTATTTGCAGAGATTCTGCTTAGGTTTTGTTGTCTCTGTGTTGCTGGCATTTCCCAAATCTCCCAACATCATACAAAGGCCAGGAAGGCAGCCAAGAGGCGGGTGCAGCTTTCCATTATAATGCTAGGCAATGACTACAATGGCCAGATGCATCTGCATGTGCACAGGTTAACAATAAGAACTAGGAACTCTCTCTTCAGCTAGCTGTGTTTATCACCTTCACCTAACTCAATAAAGTAAGGTTAGCCGGCAAATGAAGAGAACCTTACAGTATTGTGTTAACAAGGTAAGAACTGCCTAGTTCTCTAACCTATTAACATGTTTTAAAGCAGATTCCATATTTATTCCATACTTATCCCCACCTAACACCCCCAACTGCAGTTTGGATGGCTGGGGTTAGGGGAGATTGAGAGGGGAAAACTGATTCACCCCCAGTCTCCCCAACTCACTGTGAAGAGTGCTGAGATTAAAGATGGAGTCCAGGAAACTAGACATGGAGGAGCACACCCTTTAATCCCAGGCAGATCTCTGTGAGTTCCAGGCCAGCCTGGTCAACACAATGAGTTCCAGGACAGCCAAGGGTTACACGGGGAGACCCTATCTCAAAAGACAAAACAAAACAAAACTGAAAGCTTAGCTAAATTCATGAGTGAATGGTTTCTAGAGGATTATAAAAGCCTGTTAGGAAGCAACTCCTTGAACTTGAAGGTTAGTAGAGTCCTGAGAAACATGTAGACTCTCTAAGTCTATTTGCCCCTTTGCCATAGGCAAAATACTAGGCTACATCTGCTTCCTGCTTGTTACATTGTGACAACTAAGTGAATTCCTGCAAAACACACCTGAAATAACATGGAGACTGGGTGACAGCTAGTAGAGTCCTATGCCATCTCTCCCCATGACAGGCTATCACTAATCTATCATGAGTCCATAGAGCTTCCCGGGGCACAGAAGCCATGTGACCATTCCCAGCAGAATGCAGTCCTTTCATTACTCAAGATGAAAAGGAATAGTACAAGTGATGGGCCCGAGGTTGCTGGTCCACAGTGATCCAAGATAGGCTAGCTAGTGTGGAAATCCAAATTCAAATCCAGAGGCTGGAGAGATGCCCCATGATTAAGAGTACTTGCTGCTTTTCCACAGGACCTGAGTTTTGTTCCCAGCACCCATACTGGGCTGCTCACATTGCCTGTAACTCCAGCTCCAGGGGATCCTACACCGTCTCCACAAATACACACACAGAGACACATACACTACAACACACACACACACACACACACACACACACACACACACACACACCAAAAAGAAAAAAAATCTTGAAAAATTCTCCAGTGATTTAAAAAACAATCCAAACCCAACCTAGAGTTAAACACCTTTAACTCACATGATCTAGAGCCATAGGAGCCTTAAGTTCTTTCCTTCATTTTGTGTTTCTCAACAAATATGCTTTTATCCTTTTTTACTATAAAGGCAGAATAGATAAAGGAAGAATTCCAATGCAGTGGTGAGAGGAAGACCAACCAGAGGAGGAAATAGGGAGATGGGGAGGGGCAGGGTGGGGACAAATAATTAAAGTATAGTCAGTGATACCCATTTCTTTGTATGTTAGCCAAATAATAATAATAATAATAATAATAATAATAATAATAATAATAATAAACACAGGCACAATCCTTGAATGCAACAGAAAGGTGTTCTTCGAAGAGGATCTTTATACCTTTGTGTATCCTTTCAAAAAGTTCCTTCAACCAAACTACTATCTAAACTTTGTTCATTCACTGTATTTTGCCAGCTTTCTAGATCACCATAATTAAAAATACCTTATGCTGGGCGGCGCGGCGGCGGCGGCGGCGGCGGCGGCGGCAGGGCAGTGCACGCCTTTAATCCCAGCACTTGGGAGACAGAGGCAGGTGGATCTCTCTGAGTCAGAGGCCAGCTTGGTCTACAGAGTGAGTTCCAGGACAGCCAAGGTTACAGAGAAACCCTGTTTTGAAAAACAAAAACCCAACCAACCAAACAACAACTCCTCCACAAAATAAAAAAAATCACCAACCCCCACCCCCCAAACCCTTATTTTTTAAATTTGTGGTTTGGTATCTCATTGGGTAATTCCTCAAATGAGCCTTCTATTTCCTTTAATAATTTAGTTATAAAGGATTATAGTCTTTTGCTGGGTGTGGTGGCGACTGCCAGAGGCAGGTGTATCTGTGACCAGCCTGTTGTACATAGCTGAGTTCCAGGACAGCCAGGGCCATGTAGAGACACTATCTCAAAAAAAAACAAAACCAAACAAACAAAAATTGGAATCCTGGGATTAAAGGTGTGTGTGTCACCGCACCCAGTCCTGGATTTACATAATCTAAAACTGCAGATTTCAGGGTCAGTAAGACCGCACAGTCAGCAAGGGTGCTTACTGGCAAACCTGGACACCGAGTTTGGTCACTAGGACAAACATGGTGGAGAGAACCAACTCCTGCAGATTGTCCTCTGACCTCCACACTGACACAGACACACATACACAGGTTCCTCCCCATACATTTTTTAAAATGTGTATGTGTTTGCCTGAAAAGTATGTATATGCAGGATGTGCATGTAGTGCACACTCTTGTGCTGGCTACTGGATTTGATCTCTAGTACTACAGAAACCCAGATGGAGGCAGAAATATAAGTTAAAATAAACTTCAACTATATAGAGAGTTTGAAGCCAGTCTGGGCTAGTAACTGTCTGAAAAACAAACAAGCAAATGAAACCCAACTTAAAAACAAACACAATAATGAAAATGTTTACAAGTAATCTCAAAGGCTCAGGTCTTCCCTATGAGCTTCCCGAAAAGTTCACTCTGAACCCAGTGTGCTGTTATTTCTGGATACTGCAAAGACAGTTTGGAAAGAACTACTCAAATTCTTGGTTCCTGAAAACTGGCAGCTTAGGGGTTGATGGTCAAACATTTACCAGAGGAAGCCCTTGGTAGTTAGTTATATACCTCGTTGTTCTGGAAGTTTCCTTACCTCAACCAATCTTGTATAGTCACTAAATCAAACAAAGAGATCCACACTCTAATTATACCCTCTGAATCAGAAGCTGAAGCTGTGGTTCTTAGCAGGTTCAGGAAGGTCCAGGTTAGGTAGGAGTTGTCAGGGGAGGAAAGGATATTAATTAAAAGCCAAACAGCATTAGCTTTTCAATCAAGCTCTTGGTGCCTTCCAAGATGTTGAATGGAACATTTTCATAGCATATAAAATTCTGATAACTCTATAGGAACAGGCAGGCAATCTAAATTCCGAGAGAGAGAAGAGAGCCAAGATGCCTCGATAAACTGGCTTCTCCAAGGGGCAGGAGGCAGGCAGGCAGGCAGGCAGGCACCAAGCCCCAGCAGGCTCTTTCCAGCAATCTACCCAGCTTGTTTTTTCCAATGTGCTGTCTCTATAGACCTGAACCTTCCACAGTCAAGGACAAGCCATAATCAAATGGAGCAGCTGACAGCCTAGGAGCCCACACCGGAGGGGCAGAGGTTCAGGCCCACACAAACAAGCGGCAGCAACACCTGCTTCCCACCCCCTTTTCTTAGTGCTGACATAAAGTAAACACACTGGAGTTACTAAATGCAAATATGCTTGTTCACATAAAAAGGTCAACTAACCCAAAAGTGACCAAACTGAATTGTCTACAAAGCTATGTGTAATTTCCACTTCACTCAACTTTTAACTCTGGCATCTAGTATTACGACATCACACACTAAGGCTACATTTCAAAAGAGAAGAAGAAAACAAGTCAGAAGTTCCTTTAACAAAGCAAGTTCAACTACTTCCCGCACCATCTTATGATGAGATTTGAGCTTAGGTTTTCCTTCTGAAAAAAGTAACCCATGTCCTCCCGATCCCTCTGCTTCTTTCTAAAACCAAAGGAAGACAGATCAGAGACCAGAAGGTTGCCCATAGTCTGCAAAATGGGCATAACAATAGTATCGATCCTCAGATCTTAGGGACGGTTACTAGAGATAAATTCAAAAGAGCAGGGCCTTCTCACTAAGTATTTGGAGTGTATCGGCTATTATTGTAATTACTAGTACTACAGCTCCTAAGAAGGACCCTGCTGAAGCCCCAGGCGAGGGCATCGCTTATCCTGTGACAGATGGGAGGAGCGGGTATCTAAAGCCTGGAACCAAAAGACCAGAGGGTACGAAAAGGCGGAGAGCCGCGGACGCAGCGGCACCTGGGGCAGAGCCCAGCAGCGGAAGGGGCCAGAGAGAAGCAGGGGCCAGTAAATAGGGTCTTGAAAGGCTCCCACACTCACCGAGCGTGAACTCCCATTGCTCGTTCCCCAGAGAGCGTTCAGGCACCACCTCCAGGTCCAGCATTGGTTCGGTTCGCTGGGCCGGGCGGCCTCCCTGCGGCAGCGCAGACAGGACCCGGCCTGAGGAAACCACGCAGCTGCTGACTCGCCGCTCTCGCCAGCCCGCGGACGTTCGGCTCTCCACTCCGTTCCGGGCGGCGGCAGCAGCACCGACACAACAACACACTTCACCTCCCTTCACCTCCCGGGCAGCAGCCGCTGCTGAAGCGGCAATAGCAGCAGTAGCGCCCGGAGCAACTGCAGCAAAAGCGGCGTGCCGGGCCGTAAAGCGTGGCAAAGGCGGAGCTCAAATCTAGGGGGCGGAGCCTGAGGAGGAGTCGCGCACGCGCAAACTCTATCGGAGGCTTGACCGGCGAAGGGGCGGCCGCGTAAAGCAGGCAGACCGGCGGCTTTAGAAGGTAAAGGCCGTACAAACTGCACAGCACTCCATACATACCTACACAAGGAAAGGAACAACGCCCACAACACATCACACAAGAATGAAGCTGGCTGCCGTCTACACATCTGTAACATTAATGTGCGTTAGGACCGAAAGGGACAGGAAGGACCCAGTCCCAGAGACTCACGGCCTGCGGGCGCCCCCACAATCATAGGACTTGTCATAGGACTGACGCTGGCTGCAACTACCTGTAGCTGTGCAGAAATGGACGCTCACTCGGACCTAGTTGTCTCTGAGCAGGACCCACCTCCTAGCTGATGCTGTGCGAGTGTGTGGGTAAGGGGTAGGGCGAGGGGAAAGAGTAGAAGGGTGGAGGGTTCCAAGCCAGGTCTCACTCGAAGTGCTCAGCCCGGAGCGTGCATTCTAAGGACAGAGACTGCCTCCAGCAGCTCCGCCTGGGATCAGCTTTGCTGCTTGATAACGCTTTATGGTTTTGCCCATACCCTTAAGCATTCTGTGCTTGTTTCCTGTGAGTGGAAGAGGGGCTCTAGTTGTATTTAGCCTTAACTTTGGGCCTGCCTGCTCTAGGATAACCTAAAATTAAAAGGCAGCTGAAGCCTCTTGATGACGGGACTTCGCACCCCCAGTCTCATTTTAGAGGAATAAATGGGGCTCAAGGAGGGTAAAGAGTTTATCCAAGGTTCCTTGATCATCCTAGGCTGCTGAGCTCAATTTCCATTATTGTTCCCCAGAGATAGTATTTAGCAGGTAATATGTAGCAGGGAAGTGACAGGCTAAATACTCAAACTGGCTACACAGGAGCAAACAGGATGTTTCATTAAAATTTAAGCCGAGCTGTGGTGGCGCACGCCTTTAATCCCGGCACTCGGGAGGTGGAGGCAGAGGCAGGCAGATCTCTGTGAGTTCGAGGCCAGCCTGATCTACAGAGCGAGAGCCAGGACAGGCACCAAAACTACACGGAGAAATCTTGTCTTGAAAAACCAAAAAAAAAAAAAAAAAAAAAGAAGAAGCCATTGCTATGGGCATTAGACAAAACAAAAACAGTAGGATGTCTTTGAGTAGCATAGTTGCATGCCAAAACAACTGGGTCACTGGGATGTCCAGTGGGGAAGTGACTGAATAAACACTGACATGTGTAATTAGTTATGTTATGTTTAAAGGCTGGGTGTGGTGGTTTGTGCCTGCCAGAAATCCCAGCAGTTGGGCTGTAAGGAAGTTCAAGGTCATGCTGTCCTACAGAGTTCAAGGCCAGTTTGAGACACAGGAGATCTTGTCAAACAAACAAACAAACAAAAACCAAAAAGTCTAATCCAAACCAGATTGGGAATGGTTAAACTAACAAAAAACAGTTGATTTTATTTATTGTGAGGGGAAAGTGTATGGGGCCTGAATTGAGATGCAGCTGGCTGGGCGGGGTCTCGGGAGAAGCAAGACAAAGATTAAAAGCCCCATGCCTCTAGATACAAAGTGAAAAGGATTTTTAGTGAAAATGATTTTTTTTTTTAATCTTTCTAGAACTTTACTGAGGGAGAGAGGGAGAAAGAGAAACAGAGAAACAAAGAGACCTAGCGCGGAGGGAAGAGAACGGAAGGAGAGAGTGCAGAAAAAAGGAGCATGAAAATGATTTTTAAAGTCTAAATAAACCACAAAACCAGGAATACTGAAGCAACTTCCAGGAAACTCTCAGTTGGGATAGTGATTTCCAAGAATAAAGGATGTTATCTGCTTATTTAAATGTGACCCGCTCAAGCTGTCATGAATAAAAGAAGCTTTGGTTATGCCCACCTTGCAACCGGGTCTGTTTCAGAAGGTCATTAAGATTAATTTGTTATTACGTTTCATGCTTATATTCTGCATCCTATAACCCTGCCTATTTTGCCCGCCACATCTCCCATTTGGAAACCCCTATCCCTGAGCTGTATAAAAAACATTTCCTCACATCTAATGCTGACCTCTCGAAACCTGCCTTAGGGGGAGGTAGCCTGTGTGCAAGAATAAACTTGTTTTATTTACAAAAAAAAAAAAAAAAAAAAAAAAAGCTTTGAATAGCAAAAAAGCTCTTCCCAGAAGCAGAAGTAGTGAGTTCTAGGCTAGCCTGGTCTATATAGTGAATTTCAGGAAATCTAAGGTTACTTTGAGACCCTGTCTCAAAACAAAAACAAAGCCCCCAAACAAACCATCCACACCTACCTCACAGACCTGTTGGTGGGTCTGCACCTTTCTGAGTGTCTGGCTTGTATGAAAACACTTTGTATATAACTTCAAAATTACATGATAGAATTGGCAGGAATTACAGACTGCATGTAAGAGAAGAGGGGGAGTCAACTCTGGGATGGAGAGATGACCCAAGTTCAGTTCCCAGCACTCATGCCTGGCACCTCACAATCACTCCAGCTCCAGGGAATCTGATGTCCTCTCAGGCCTTCTCAGGCACACATCATACACCACACACACATATACACAAAATAAATCTTGAAAGAATAAACAACAGAATAAACATTCCATTTTCTAACTGAGGTAGATGCTGAATAGAGAGTCATTTAGGAAAGGAGCTGGAGGAGCTGTCAATGTACACCAATCTTTCTGGTAAAAAGAATGTGATAACTTTGAAAGCCAGATGTTGATGGGCTTAAAAGACAAAGGAGTTGCTGGGAGGCGTGGTGGCACACGCCTTTAATCCCGGCACTCAGGAGGCAGAGCCAGGCGGATCTCTGTGAGTTCAAGGCCAGCCTGGGCTACCAAGTGAGTTCCAGGAAAGGCGCAAAGCTACGCAGAGAAACGCTGTCTTGAAAAACCAAAAAAAAAAAAAAAAAAAAAAAAAAAAAAGACAAAGGAGTCTAAGGGCTTTCAATGACATTTCAGTTATGGACCAATAACAGTTACTTCCCTTTTTTCTGTTTTTTTGAGATAGGGTTTCTCAGGGTAGCACTGGCTGTCCTGGAACTAGAACTGTAGACCAGGCTGATCTTGAACTCGAGACATCTGTCTGCCTCTGCCTCTAGAGGGCAGGGATTAAAGACATACACCACCACCACCTGACCCTTTTATTCTTTTTCATGATAGTGCTCGTGATCCAACCCAGAGTCTTGTGCGTGCTAGACAAGTGTAATAGTTACACTCCCAGCCCAAAGTATTTAATAATTGAGAGTAACATGTGGTAGTTATTAGAGTTATTCACAAACATCCTGATTCTTCTAGGGAAAAATTAGGACTGCAATCCCCTCACTTAGGAAGGTGAGTGTTGCTGCTATGACAAGGGCTATAAAGTTGACTGTAACTCCATTTTGGTACCTTAGATGAATTTTGTCTTGATGAGGAAAGTGCCAGTAACTAACTGTAAGGGGGAACTTAAAAAAACAATCCCTGAGCGGGGCGGTGGTGGCGCAGGCCTTTAATCCCAGCACTCGGGAGGCAGAGGCAGGCAGATCTCTATGAGTTCGAGGCCAGCCTGGTCTTCGAAGCGAGTTCTAGGAAAGGCGCAAAACTACACAGAGAAACCCTGTCTCGAAAAACAAAAACAAAAAACAAAAAATCCCTGGAGGAAAAACAACTCAAGGACGAGGGCTCTTTGAAAGCTTGCCCGACCTCCCTTTTTGCTAGTTGAATATTTTGCCTTTTGTGACTATCTGCTTGCAGTTGTGGGAAAGGAATCTTGGGGACTTTCCAGCCAGGATGTGGTTTTCTTGCTTAAATATGGACTCCAGGAAAGGCTCATGGCTGCATTTGGGTTCAGAACACCCAGGTGTGGTCACCAGCTGAATGGTCTTCTCTGGTGGGAGCCCTGAAACACTGCGATTACCTTAGTCCAATAAAAACAGAAGATAGTGTCCACTTTAAGTATTTCCAAATCCCTTTTTTATGATACCATCTCCTTTCTTGTTCTGTCTCAATGGCGGGCAGTGTTCAATTCTGCTCTATAAGGCTAGACATACCACTGATATTTAGCTCAAAAATTTCAAGCTGTTAGCTTTTAAAAAACTAGATCTTAACCACTGAGCCATCTCCCAGCCCCATTTTTTGGTATGTCTTAAGATTAACACAATGCACTTTCCCCCTTAGCTCTAAGTTTTTATACCCACCTGGTTACCCTACGACTAAGGAGAACAAATGTTTCTGGCCTTCATCTTTTCAGTCAACGAAGGAAGTTTCTCAAGCACTCATCCTACAAACCTCCCAACTGCAGTGACTTCCTGTCCTCTCCTAAGCAGCAGTCCAAACGTCTTCTAGGTAGTTGACACAATCAGCCCAGCATTGCTTGTATCTCACCCAGGCCTCTGCAGCCCCTTCCAAATCTATGCTGTAGGCCTTATTTGATGTTCTTTCAAGCTTGCTAAGCTACTCACTAGCTGGCTACCTGCACTCTCAGTATTTTCTCCGGTTGATGTCAGATGTCTCCTCGGATTAGGTTATTCTGATTATTCAGAACAGATACACCGAACTGTCAATGTTTCCTAGAGAATTTAAAGGCTGCTACTGCTTTGAGGATAGACTAGGTTTCTTGAGGGCAGAGATGATGTCTATTTAGGGCACTCAATTTCTATTTATTATATCTCCCAAGTTATCCTAAATGATTAATAGTTTTTTTTAAAGTTTATTTTATGTGTATAACTGTCTTGCTTGCATGTATGTATGTGCATGCCTGCTGCCCATGGAGTTCAGAAAATGATGTTGTATTTCCTGCAACTGGAGTTAGAGATGGTTGTTGAGACACCATGTAGACACTGGGAACCAAACCTTGGCCCCTGCAAGAGCAACAAGTGCTTTTAACTGCTGAGCTATCTTTCCAGCCGATATATTTTGGTTTAATTTAAAAGCCCAATAGTATGGCTTCAACATTTGTTATTAAAATTTCCATTTTATAATTCATTACCCATTTATCTTGATACTGATGACAGCAATATAAGCAATTTAAAATTTCCTGGTAGTGTGCTGGAGAGATGGCTCAGCCGTTAGAGGGTAGACTCAAAACCAAATATATAAAATATAAAATTTCCTGGTAACTATGTTAGGTCCAATGAACCTCCCCCCCCCCCCACACACACGGCAGTGCTGGAAGCTTGGCTTACACAGGATTGTTACTGGGTAAACAAAGGTATGAACTCTGGGTTGGTTTGTTTTGTTTTTTGAGACAGGGTTTCTCTGTGTAGTTTTGGAGCCTGTCCTGGATCTTGCTCTGTAGACCAGGCTGGCCTGGAACTCACAGAGATTCCCCTGGCTCTGTCTCCCGAGTGCTGGGATTAAAGGCGTAATTAAAGGATTAAATTACCACCGGCCAGTAAACTCTGGGTTTATGAGGAGCCTCCTTTAAAAGAGGGGAAACCTCTCTTGGTCCTGCCCCAAAGATCAACTGCCCCAGGCAAGGGCATCTAATGCTGGTCAATCCTCAAACAGCTCAAAGACTGGTCCCCCCAACAAACCAAAATCTGCTTCCTTTCCCCATTTTGCTCTTCTGTCCCCACACCTGAGACAGCCTTGGCAGTTTGATCCCCAATAAACTTTTCTCTCACGGAGTGGTCTGGCCCTGTCCACCACGCCCTTGCTTATAGTCAGCATTTAAAATTGTTTTATGTCCCCCCCATCCCCACCTCAATAGGTCTCATTATGTAGCCCAGACTGGCCTTGAATTCATAATCCTCTTGCTTTAGTCTTCCTGATGCTGGCCCAAAACTCCTTAATGGTGCCAATTCAGTATTTAAGGTGTTTTTGTCATTTGTATGAAATCTGGTAGTGAGCAAATTTGTAAATATGTTCATTATAGATAAAACTTATGGAATGCTCCTAAAGTAAAAAGCTTAATTTTCTGGTGTAAATAGACCTGCTCTAGGAATGTTGGATTTAATATTCACATACTAATATGTATTATTTCTAAAACTAGCCTGGAAGACGGTACTAATTTAGATGTATGTTTGTTTATTTTGTCGAGAGGTCATTCTTTTATGGTCACACCTCAGAATATGGATAAACCTATGAAATTTTGTTGTTGCTGGGGCCAGGGGTTGTCCCAAGATCTGGTCTCATTCTATAGTATAAATCCATGGTGATCCTCATTTATTATATTTGTGGGTGTTTTGTCTACATGTATGTCTACGTGCCACATTGGTGTCTAGTGTCTAAGGAGGCTACATGAGGGTATTAGATTCCCTGGAACTGGAGTCATAGAGTTGTCATGTAGGTGCTGGGAACTGAACAAGAGTAGCCAGTAACCTTAACCACTGAACCATCTCTCACCCCCCCCTTTTTTTAAAAAAAGAAATGTTTTGTTTTTTTTTTTAAATTTTAGATAATAAGTATCTGCGTGTACTTGCTCATGCACATGTATACTGTGTTCACAGAGGCCAGAAAAGGGACTGGATCCCTTTTCTGAGACGATTGTGAGTTGACTACTCCGGGTGCTAGGAATCAAACTTAAAGCAGCAATGGCTCTTAACCTGAGTCATCTCTCCAGCCCATTTTGGTTTATTGAGACTATACAGCCCAGGCCTTGAACTCTGTAGTAGCCAAGGATGACCTTGAATTTCTGATCTTCTTGCTCCCTCTTCCCACTCAACTTCCATCAGACTTTTTGAAAACCACATCATACACTGGAAAATTATTGTACATTGTGATTTAAAGGGAGGTCTCTCTGGAACTAGAAGATATGACCACTAGATGGCACTGTTGTTGCTTTCCTTAAAAAATAAATTAATTGGATCATAAGAATTGTAGCTCGAAGGATAGAAATTATCACATTATATCAATAAACAGCCAAGACTTTGTTTTCACTACACAAAATTTTAATGTGAAACTAAATTAAACATACAAATATACAGTAAAGCTAATGGTAAAAGCAACCTGGTAGCTTAAGGCAAGTTTTAATGGAGAGGAATTTAGAAACGATGATGCAATGATGTAATTTTAAATATAGATTATGAAAAAATATGAAATTGCATCAATAACTTAAAGTAATTTTCAAAGCCTGCACTACTGGAGAAAAGGGGTTTATGATCTTAATGCCAGCATTAAGACAGACAGAAGCAGTGCCAAGCTAATAAAAAAAAAATTCACTATTTACAGAAAGATGGCAACAACAAAATTTAATACCATGTGATCTTATTTACTGGTGGACTGAAAGCTCTTGGCTAGAAGCAGAGAAAATGTACCACCAACATGTTATTTTAAAAAATAAAATTAAGTGCAGAGGTCAAAACGAAGGAGCTGTGTGATTAAAGTAACCTTAAAACACCCCTGTAAGGATCACTTTAAAAAGATAATTCCCCCAGAGGAATTAGGGCACTGAGAGTGTAAACATGTGAGCTGTACAACACCAAATACCAACCAAATTCATTCATAGTACTTAGTTATACAAAGCCAGCATGATCTTTTGTAACACATTGTTTATAATAATTAAAACACAATCCTTACCATGCACAACTTCAAATATATAACAAATATTTTTATTTTGAGATACAGGGTATTTGTTTATGAATTATAAGACTTATATACAATGAAAGACACACCTCCACAATCAAGTATCTTTATATGCTTTTTAAATGCAATGACCTTATTCAGACTTTTCTGAATTGACCATGTCAGTTTTTAAAATTCTCTAAAATAATGCCATTTTATGATAAAATACATTTTTGCAAAAATTCAGAAATGTAGTAACATTTAATGAATATGACCAAGAAAAGTATCTGTAAGCATGTGCCAAATGACTTAGCACTTTTTTCCAGTTTTATATTTAAAAAAATTGCAATTTGACACTAAGCCTATTTAAAAAATATTGTTACACCAATTCATCTCAAAATGCACTATATTAAGTCCTTTTGCAAAATACCATCATATATAACTGTGAATGTTTTGCCCAGAATTAATGGAAGAAAATGTATCTTCTGCACAGTTGAACATATTCTAAGACTAATCTTCATCACCCAGTATTATTTCTACAAAAGCATGCAATACAAAATACACATGAAAGCAGCTATCTTAAACATGATTTTAATACAATTTACCTTTGTAGCTGATTCATCACTGCCTCCAGTTTAATATGCTGTTACATACAAGAAGTTCCAGTATCCCTTTTCTGATTGACTTAAAAAAAAAAAAAAATCCCTGAATAAAACAGAAGCCAGTCTGTGACTTCTCTGGGCATTTCTGTAGAACATTATCGACTAGGGAGAATACACCTCTACCCAAACTCATAATTATAGATTACAACCTGAAACAGATCTGAGACAAATAAAAATACTAATTTAAAATTTTTATGTTTAAAAGGGCAAGAAAGGGTATTAGTATTTAAAAGGATACTGTTACTTTAACAACTGTAAACTTTTGTTTTAGGAGGCTGTGGCAGACAGCTCTATGCTGCTAGGTTTTTAGCTTGTAAAAAATGCAAACACATCTTCATTTTTAGAATAATGTAGAATACAAAAAACAAAATGATATGGAGAAAACAAACACAAACAAAGAATGCTTATCTAGAAGGAAAGCTGTAGAACCAAC
Source organism: Peromyscus leucopus (assembly GCF_004664715.2). Classification (NCBI taxonomy): domain Eukaryota; kingdom Metazoa; phylum Chordata; class Mammalia; order Rodentia; family Cricetidae; genus Peromyscus; species Peromyscus leucopus. Next base: position 106,944,163 of record NC_051067.1, on the reverse strand, counting down.
TTGTCTGAAAGTACAAAATAATTTTAAGCAACTGCTGAAGAAAACCCTGATACAAATTTCAATTTCTTATCTTGTTTTTTAATGACATGAGCTTTTTTAAAATTAAAATGGAGAAAGTAGAGACTTTCAACCCAACTAAAATAATGCCAACAATATAAGCTTGCATAGAAAAAAATTCCAAATTATTACTGGCTACATGTTTTAAAAATCAGAAATGCAGGTATTATAGTGCAAAACCATGGCAGCTGATGATGCCTTTTACTGCCTCAGGTCATAAAATAGACTGTAGTACCTCCAGTTATCACAGTTTCTGGTCGCACAATGAGTTATTTATACCAACTAGAAGCAGTGTGTATGTAGAGATGGGCCGCACATATTAACGAAGCTTGAGATCATCACCACCACCTAAATTGGAACCAGGACTAGGGTCTTGTTGTCTTCTTGCCTGCAATGACAAAATTATAATATGAAGTCAAGAATGTGATTTGAAAACTTAAATGATACATATATAAGATATTCAGACACAGTGTTACATAAGAAATGGTCATACAATTAAGACTATATATGATCATTTTATAATACTCAATAATTATTTTATATTCAAAAGGATATTGTAAGTATATACTACATATAAAAGAAAAAAATCTATGGTTTAATTTTTAGAATCAGAGGCTTAACTTTACTAAACTAATATACACTAATCATCTTAGAAGCAAACTTTCCCTTTTAGTAATAACTGACACTTAATAAGCAACAATTATATGCTAGGCATTGTCTTAAGTACGCCCCAAGAATGAACTAAATAGTTACCAACAACCTACAATAGGTACCATTATTTTTCCTAATTCTATAGAGAAATTGAGTGGCTGGGCTGTGGTGGTGTACACTTTTAATCCCAGTACTCTAGAAGAGGCAGGGATATCTGTGATTGAGGACAGCCAGGACTGTTATACAGAGAAACCCCATCTCAAAAAACTAAAAACTAAAGAAAAGAAAAAAGAAAAAAAAGAAACCGAGTCACAGAAACATATATGCATTATTTACTAATTAACTGAAAAACAAGACAATGAATTTAATTTCTGCTAAATGAATTTTAACTAGAAATCTCAAGAAATGAAATAAATAAAATTAAAAAGAGTGCCATTTGTTGGGCAGTGGTAGCACACGCCTTTAATCCCAGCACTCAGGAGGCAGAGGCAGGCAAGTTCAAGGACAGCCAGGGGTATATAGAGAAAACCTGTGTGTGTGTGTGTGTGTGTGTGTGTGTGTGTGTGTGTGTGTGTGTGTGAGAAACAACAAAAAAAAAACACCGATCAAATCCAAAGATTATACTGTTCACAAAGTACTGTATTGGTAGGTTAGTGATTTATAAATATATAATTCAGATTGATTTTCCTTAGTGTTTCTTCATTGCTCAGCCCCTTTCTGATCTTTATTGACTGAAACCAGATTCCTAAATCAGTCTCTGTGTGTCTGCAGAATTGACTGGTCTTTACAGCACACTTAACATTGATTATGTGTGGGGCATAAATTGGCTTTCTGGTGCATGGGCACCTTCTAAGTTTTTAATCTCAGATTGAGTATTCTAACTGAAAAAGGGTATGCTAAACTGAGCTGTGAGAAGTCGGCTGACAAAAATGGCTTAAATACATCTGCTAGAGGAGTTACTGCTAAATTTTATTTTGTTTAGAGGTAAATAAGGCAAATTGTCTTTTTGTTGTGGTTAATTTGGCTTTTGGGTTGTTTCCTTTTTTTTTTTTTTTTTTTTTGGGCACAGTGTCTCCTGGTTGTCCTGGAACTTGCTGGGTAGCCCAGACTGGCCCCAGAACTGCCTGCCCTGCTTCTAGATGCCATTACACCAGGTAGTTGTAGAAACACTGTTCTTAATTGATGATGTAGCTCTGGATTGTCTAACGCAACCCAACCTTAGGGCTGGTTATAAACCTACCTTAGGGCTGATTGTGGCCCATTTGTAGAATGCATTCTTAGTGTGCACAGGGCCCTGGCTTTGATGCCTAGTGCTAAAAAAATAAAATTTGAGCTTGCAGTATAAATGAGACTTGAGCCTTTATTTGGAAGGTCAGGAATGTTCTTTCTCTAATAACTGTTTTTGAAACAAGATCTCTTTTGCTCAGGTGACTGGCCTTATAATCTTGACCTTCCTGCTTCAGCCTTCCAGGTACTAGAATCTAATTCTGTGTGTCATTATGCTCAGCCTAAGTAAGATCTCCAGTTAAATGTAGTTTTTTGTTAAGTTTGGTTTTTTTTTTTAATAATTTATTTTTCTTTTATGTTCACTGGTGTTTTTTGCCTGCACGTATGTCTAAGTGAAGGTGTCAGATCCCCTGTAATGGGAGTTAAAATCAGTTGAAAGCTGCCATGTGGGTGCTGGGAATTGCTCTTAACCTCTAAGCCATCTCTCCAGCCTCTGTTAAATTTGTTTTAAAAAATGACATAGATGACAGAAAAATTGATGCTTTAGTACACAATTCCAGAAAATTAAGCTAAATAAATCACAGAGGTAATTGTAATTAGTCCCAATTGCTAGCATATAACAGAATTAACTAAGAAGAAAGTGGAAGTGAAACATGGTGGCTTGGTCTAGACAGAAAGTGACAGAGATAGAAGTGTTCAAATTAACAACATCTTTAAAGATGAACCATCAGAATTTGTTACTGGGTATGGGGGAAAAGACACGTTAAAGGTAACCCAAAGTTTTCTGCCTAAACTACTGGCAAAATGGAGTTGCCATTATCTAACAATGGAAAACTTATATTGAAGGAACCAGGTTCTGGTTATAAATAGATGTTTGTACTTAGCCAACATTTGGAAGGATTGAAAAAGCTTTAAAGTACATTAAGATCTGTGCAAGATTCTAGAGAATACTGCCACGTGGGGAGGCTAGTGAGATGTCTCAATGATTAAAGGCACTTTCTGCCAAGCCTGACTACCTGAGCTTAGTGATCCATGTTTATTGCTCTTCCAGATGACTGTGTTCAGGGCCTAAGACCCATGCCAGGCAGCTCACACCATCTGTAACTCTATCTTCAGGAGATCTGACTCCCTCTCCTGGCTTCCATAAGCACCTGCACGTACAACATCCACACATATACAATATTAAATATAATAAAAAGTAAATATTTATTTTTAAAGTTGTACATGGCCGAAAGGGGCACCATATTATATATTGCCAGAGTGTCATACATTATATTTTACTTGATAGATGTTTTCTTTTCTTTCCTTTTTTTAAAAGTAAATCTTTATTTATTATGTACAGTGTTCTGCCTGAATGTATGCTTGGATGCCGGAAGAGGGCACCAGATCTCATTATAGATGGTTGTGAGCTACCACGTGGATGCTGGGAATTGAACTCAGGACCTCTAAGAAGAGCAGCCAGTGCTCTTAACCTGAGCCATCTCTCCAGCCCTGATAGATATTTTCTATTAAGTAATTTGTCATAGGTAATTTAAATAGGATGTTCATTCTTTAGTAAACCTTGAAATGCTCAGTGTTTATAATTATTGTTTCTTAATTGTTAAATACTGTTATAAAGATACTTAAATATGTTATAAGTTGCACTTTTTTGTTTGTTTTTTTGGTGTCAGGGTTTCTCTGTGTAGCCCTAGCTGTCCTAACTCTCTCTGTGTAGACCATGCTGGCCTTAAATTCACAGAGATCCACCTGCCTCCCGAATGCTGGGATTAAAGGCGTGTGCCACCACGGCCTGGCTTATTTTCAAATTTTATTAATGATAATGGAATGATTTAAAATGGGTGACAGTCACCAACAGCTGAGGGACACTTGTCTAAAGCATCTCATGTTTTAGTAGAAAGCATGGAGAACAAAGAGTAAAGAAAAGTAACTTCCTTGGCTTGTGCTCTGAGTTTCTATTTACCTGTGAGAAAGGGACTAAGGAGACATGATAAGGCCCTGTGCAGGAGTGAATGGTAGGACTAAGAACAAGGAGCTGGAACAGAGAAGAGTGAGAGCTCTGGGAGATGGAGGGAAGATGGACAGGCTGTCTGAAGGAGACAGAAACAGACTTAGCTCCTGTGACTAGCTTCCACAGAGAGGACTCTGAGAAGTTATGCTACTAACTTTGGCTGTCTTTCTTTTTGTTAATAGGGTCTCACTATGTAGACCTGGCTGGCCTCAAACTCACAGGGAGCTCACCTACCTCTGCCTCCTAAGTTAATTTTGGCCATTTCTAATGTAGGTTGGCTGTTTTAGAGGAAACTCTTCTATGGGTAGTAAGCTACACTAGATAATGACAAAGAAGTCCTCCCTGAACTCACTCTTAGCATCAAGTTCATAGTTTGTTCTTAAATTAATCTAGATATCTCATTACAGACCTCTTACTACCTATTCTTCCTAGAACTTTTTTGGTACAACATCATTCAGAAATATAGCACATCTAGTTTCTAGGAGGTCACTGCAAGATGAATGTAAAAGAGTGACAATGTAGTCACTAGTCAAAACTTGGAGAAACAGCCAAGAGCAGGGTTTATTTGTTAAGTAAGTCAAAGGTTTTGGTTGACTGCTATTATTTTTAATTAGTCAGTAAACAAACGTGGAAAACTATTCATAGAAAAACGCTTTAATAATTGAAAATAGCTATAATTCACCGAGTATGTACTATATATAAATAATATCCTTCTCATACCCACTTTATATTTGATACTTGGCTAAAAGTATAAGAGATCTGACTTAACTCTCATTATACAGATGATAAGCCTGCAACCAAGGATCAGTGATGGCTAGACACTCATAGGGCAAGTAAATCTAGAAAATTTTAATTACACTATCCCTAGCCACTGCTATTTTTTCCTATTGCTAAGGCTCACAGATACAAAGCAGAAGTTTTTTTTTTTTTTTTTTTTTTTTTTGGTTTTTCGAGACAAGGTTTCTCTGTGTAGCTTTGCGCCTTTCCTGGAACTCACTTGGTAGCCCAGGCTGGCCTCGAACTCACAGAGATCCGCCTGCCTCTGCCTCCCGAGTGCTGGGATTAAAGGCGTGCGCCACCACCGCCCGGCCTCAAAGCAGAAGTTTAAAGTTCCTGACTTGGATGCACTTCGCCCTAACTCATTAAAAGGGAAAAACTAGGCCAGAGACACGGCTCCATGGGGAAAGGCACTTGTCAACAAGGCTGAGGTCAACCCCTGGGATCCACATGGTGGAAACAGAGAACCAATTCCTACAAGTTGTCCTCTGACGGCCACATTTGCACCATAGTGTGCAAATACCGGACACTGATTTTTTTCTTATACAAAAATGAGTATTTTGTACAAAGTTAAATGTGCTGTTAATGCAAACATTGAGGAATTTAAAATACATAGAGGCTGAGATATTCTTTTTACTTGGACTACACAGACTCCAAAATCATGCATAACACAAGTCCAAAAAACCACATAAAGCACTGGGCAGTGGTGGCACAGGCCTTTAATCCCAGCATTCAGGAGGCAGAGGTAGGTGGATCTCTGTGAGTTCGAGGCCAGCCTGGTCTACAGAGTGAGTTCCAGGATATCCAGGACTGTTATATACCTTGTCTCAAAAAACAAACAAACAAACAAACAAACACAACACACACACACCCACATAAAGCTTTTGCTTGTTTGATTTCCAAGTGGTTTCCAATCAAAATTTTCCTGGTTTGCTGAGAATTGAACTTTAAGAGGTAGAATATTCAGTAATTATTAATCCATTCCATGATATTAAAGTAGCTTTTTGCTAACACTTTTTATAATCTAACCAGAAGAAAGCATTTTCTAGACAATGCTAGGAAAAAAAAAAAACTGTTGTAGTGCCCTGTAGCTGAATTATGTGCTAATAGTGTTCTATTAGCTTAGGTTAAGTGGACAATCAAACAAAAAGCAGTCTCTAGCAATAGAAAATACATCAACCGCTACTAGACAGAGAAAGGAGGCATTTTTTTCAATTCATCTATTACCAAAACACTTCCCAGACTATGCAAAGCTTAACTGCTACCTCTATAGCCAGCAGAACCAGGCAAAGTTCAATTTTTTTGGTTGTTTGGGAACTTACTGACCATCACCACCACCAAAAAGCCACAATCTAAAAGTCTGGCAAAATATCTTTGTGTTTCAGTCTAAAATTAGAGTAAGCCTACTTAACTGGCATCCCAGACACATTGTGAGCCAAATACTAGATTCCATGAGCCTCCATTCAAAGCACAGATACTAAAGGACAAGGAGAACAAGCAACTTTTGAACTGTCAGTGAAAAAGCAACTAGAGACAGAACTGGCTTGAACCAGGTGTTTATTACCAACTGTTGTAATCTGAATGAGCATGGTCCCCCAAAGGGTACTACTGTCTAAATACCTGGTCTCCAGTTGATAACTGGGATGATTAGGAGGTGTGGCCTTGCTGGAGGAAGTATGTCACTGGGGTAGGCTTTAAGGTTTCAAAAGACTCCTGCCATTTTTGAGTTGGTTCTCTCTGCTTCCTGGTTCCTGCAACTACACCTTTGTTCTGCCTTTGAAACCTTAAGGTCAATGAAACACTCTCTTTTGTAAGTTGCTTGGTCACGGCAAGTCATAGAAAAGTATGCTCATTCTACACACCAAAGGTCTTCAATTAATCTATATCTTCTGAGTTCCCTGAAAACACTCTCTAGGAACCCCAGAGGAAGACCAATAATCTCTACTCTTGCTTTGACTCAGCAACCTTTTCCTCTTTTATGTACTGGGGTGCAATGCAACATATCAAATGAAAAAGGTGTTTACTGTTTTAAAAGTAGCCTATTTACCACAGGCTATCATGGCAATATACCTATAATGCCAGCATTTTGGAGGCTAAGGCAGAGGATCAAATGTTTGAGACCAACTTGGGCAACACAGTGTTACTCCCACTCAGTAAAACAAAACAAAGAAAGCCTATATGCCAGTACATACAGATAACAAATTAAATAATCTTCTGTTTTTATTATTTAGTTTTATGCTAAGAGCAATTTTTCTATTTTTTAAAATTTACTTTTGATTTATGTTCTGTGTGTCTGTACACATACATGCATGTTGGTTCCTCGGGAGGCCAAAAGGTGGCGCCAGAGCCCCTGCAGCTGGAGTTAAGAGATGGGTGTGAGCCCTCTGACTCCCAATGAAGCTACTGAAAACCAAATTCTAGTCCTCTGCAGGAACAGTAAACATTCTTAACTGCTGAGCCATCTCCCCAGGCCCCTAAAATCAAATTTTCTTCCTTCCTAAATAAGGAACAGATGCATGTGATACCAGTCTCATAAAGTACTAAAGATATATAGTCAAAGTTAAGCCTTCCATTTAGAAAAAAATTATTTTAAATTATGTGTACCTGTGTGTGTCTTTGTGTGAGTCTGTGGACATTAATGCAGGTGCCCAGGAAGGTCAGAGGCATGGGATCCCAATGGCTCTGGAGTTAAGAGGCAGTTGACATGAGCAGCTAGCATGGGTGCTGAGAATCAAACTCTGTAAGAACAGTTAGCATTCTTAATCGCTGAGCCATCTCGTTCCAGATTCCCTATGACTTATTTATGAGTATATATCTGTGTGTGGGTACATGCATGTATGTGCAGGTATCCATGGAAGCCAGAACATGTCAGATACCCAGGAGCTAGAGGTTGTTGGAAACTGGATTTGGGTCCTCTGCAAGAGCAATCTGAGCTTTAATACTGAGCCATCTTTCCAGCCCCAATACCATCCATTTTGCCACCCATCCCTCATACCTGGTTTCCAGTTTCAGTTTCTTATGTCACCTACTACTCACATTCAAACAAACATATTCATCTTAAAAATACATATAGGATAAGATATTAGACATAATATTGTGTACTGTTAGTATCTCATTTTTTTGGGGGGGGGGTTTCGAGACAGGGTTTCTCTGTGTAGCTTTGCACCTTTCCTGGGACTCACTTGGTAGTCCAGGCTGGCCTCGAACTCATAGAGATCCGCCTGCCTCTGCCTCCCGAGTGCTGGGATTAAAGGCGTGCGCCACCACCGCCCGGCTAGTATCTCATTTTATTTTAAGATTATTTAACGATATTTGGTTAAGGCTACTAAAATAAATCTTTTTGCCAGTTCATTTATCATTTGCCAAGTCAATTAAAAGGCAGACAAAATACTGTACTAGTGAAAGCCTTGTCCTAAAAAGACAGAAAAAAGCTAGGCAGTTGTGATGCACACACCTTTAATCCCAGCACCCAGGAGGCAGAAGCAGGTGGATCTCTATGAGTTCGAGGCCAGCCTGGTCTACAGAGTGAGTTTTATTTTAGGACAGCCAGGGCTACACAGAGAAACCCTGTTTCAAAAAACAAACAAATAAAACAAACGGCAGGAAAATAAGAAATGTTAAATCCTACCATGAAAAATGGATAGAAAACTCAACATTTTACAGGTGTCAAACTGGAAGCATGTACAAGAAGTCTTATGCAAGGAATTTCATATAAAGACAACAGTGAAAACTGAAAAGCCTTAAGCCACCAACCACTTGAAGTTCTGCTTCCAACCAACAGAAGGATAACTTTAGTATTAAATGTTCACGAGCAGTATCATTACGACTTCAGTATGGCAGGGCTAGAGATTTCAGAGGTTATTCAAACAGTGGTGGACACCCCTAAGCTGCACTGCTGCCAAAAACCTCAGGCTTCAGAGATCATTACTCAGTGCCACCCACGAGTTACCACTGTTCCCTGGCCCTCGTTTCCAGTCAGGCACCAGGACCACCCACTAGAACCAATATTATTCTTTTCTGCCTCAGCCTTTCTTTTCCAGGGAAAATGATTTCTAATGTCGCCTGGCAGACTTTATTTTTCAGCTTAATCATCTTTATTTCCTATTGCTAGACTATATTTCTGCAGACGCCTGGGTTAAAAGACTATGGCTTAATTCCTTGCTTTTTATTATACTAGCAAACTATTTGAAAGACAGTATACCAATTTTTCTGTGAGTTTTGTTTTTACAAAGTGTTATAAGAATGAGTTAGATGATTATTATGCTATGTGGATTAAGTTGGCCTCAAACTGCAGAGATCCATCTATCTGTCCCTCTGCCTTCAGAGTGGATAACCACACCCAGCCCCAAAGATGTTTAAATTATAGGGAGGAAATGCTTTCTTCAGGGTTTTTGTTTTTGTTTTTGTGGGGGGAGGGGTGTTAAAGACAAGGTTTCTCTGTGTAACAGTCCTGACTGTCCTGGAACTCACTTTTGTAGATTAGGCTGGCCTCACACTCAGAGAGATCTACCTGCCCCTGTCTCCCAAGTGCTGGGAAAGAGGTAAATAGTCAAGAAAGCAAGCTATTGGAAAGTACTCATAGGTAAGACAAGAAGACAGGGAAAAAGAGCAAAATACACACAATGTACTGCAAGACACACAGACCATAAACTCCTCCTCGGTTGTCAGTGTGTACTCTGGAGACAGACTCCAGTCCACTGTTTTTAGATGACAGCTCTCTAAAATGAACTAGACTTCAAATTATTGCTGTAAGGACTAGAGCAGTGGTTCTCAACCCTCGTAATGCAGTGACCCTTTAATACAATTCCTCATAAAATTATTTTCACTGATACTTCATAGCTGTAATTTTGCTGTTATTAATCATAATTTAAATATCTGATAAGCAGGATATCTGATATTCCACCCCTATGAAAGGACTTTCCACCCTCAAAGGGGTCGAGGCCAACAGTTGAGAACTGCTGGACTAGTGGATCTTAAATCTCTTAAATCATTGATGAAAATTAACCGTTTTCTCTGTCTTCTAGGTTGCAATGCTTTAGTGCCAAATACACTTTAGAGAACTAAAAGGATGCTCTATCAGCCAGACAATTCAATTAACTGGAGCCAACACCAGGCAGAGCTTTTAGCACTAAGGAAGCACTTTAGAGCTATTATTCCGGTTGACACATGAGGCCTGAGTACCACATTAGTGTTTTATAAGTGTTTCTCATTGAATTGTGACAATTTCTGTAATAAAACTGGAGCTTGAGAGAGACTGGCAAGTGACTGAACAGGAATGTGAACTGGGCCTGACTACAAAGCCCAGGCTCTCAATTGCTGATGATAACAGGATATTCTATCTGAATGACACATTATTTGACACCTCTGTCAACAGGTTTTACTTTTGTGCACAGCCCATCATAAAAACACCAAAATATTTTCAAGTGGCAACACTGTAAATTAGGAAAAATACCAAGCTATTTAAAATAGAAAATTTGTGTTGGGCACAGTGGCATACATTTAATCCCAGCACTAGGAGATTCTCTGGCAAGAGGGTCTAGTCCAGGGCTACACAGTGAGACATGCCATAAACAAACACTTTATACAATAACTGAACTCAAGAAATATAAGAAAGCTTCCTAAGTAACTAACTGTCCCATTAATTCTTAGCTATTTCTGCAGAAAGACTGACCACACTCTGTCTTGGCAAGCTCCAATACTCATTCATTCCTCTGCACAGTCTTCCTGCCGGGAAAGCCAAGTATATTCTGTGAAGTTCCCAAGCAGAAACTTAAACGCCCTCTCTTCTGCACTGTGTTCTTTTGAACTGTTTTTATGTAAGGTAAGTAAGACACTGCAATTACCGGTTTTTACACCCACTTTCTGCCAAGACTGAAAGATGTGCAAAGGTATGTGTCTACTGAAGAGTCCAGCACAACAAAGGCTACTATTTAACCAATTAACATAAATCAATAAATTTAAGTAAGTATCTTTATTAAAATCTTTGCAGAAGCCAGGGGTGGTGGTGGTGGTGGTGGTGGTGGGTGGTGGTGGTGGTGGTGGTGGTGGTGGTGGTGGTGGTGGTGGTGCACACCTTTAGTCCTAGACCCTGGAGGCAGAGGTAGTACAAGTAGATCTCTGTGAGTTTGAGGCCAGCTTGGTCTATATAGTGAGTTCCAGAACAGCCAGGACTACATAGAGAGACACCGTGATGAAAACCAAATCAAACCAAAAACAACAACAAAGCCCACAGCTCTCAGACAGGTAGAATAGAACTGTTCATTCTTTTTTTTTTTTTAAATCTTGAGACAGGGTTTCTCTGTGAAAAAGCCCTGGCTGCCCTGGAACTCACTCTATAGACCAGGATGGCCTCGAACTCAGAGAGACCCACCTGCCTCTGCCTCCCAAGCGCTGGGACTAACGGGGTGCTCCAAAACCACCCGGCTCATTTTGTAAGTAAACACAATGTATAAACATTGTGGTAGATAACTCAGGGGACATAAAGAATAAGAGTTTCATTTTATGGGATCTCAAGGAAGGGAAGGACAGATACAAATTTAGAGTTGTTTCAACATCTGGCCCAATAAATACTTCAACAGAAATAAGAAGGTGGCTGGGAGTGGCAGCACATGCTTCTACTCCTAGCACTTAGGAGCTGGAGTCAGGAGGATCAATAATTCAACTGATTCTCTTTATACCATGAGCTCATCTAGCTTGTGCTAGAAGAGACCCTGTCTAAAAAACAAACAAACCCCACAGCAAACGCACCACAAAAGGGAAAGTAAGACAAGAGGGGCAAGAGGAGGATGAAAAGTGGTTCAAGGCAAGAGGGAGGCAGAAGAGAAAATAAGGGAGGAAGTCATTAAGTGCTGTGGAAACACTCGAGGAGGGTCTGACATCACTTAAGCTGCACCTTGATGATGGGTAGAAAAGGACATCTCACAAGCAAAATGGTAAGAAATGTAAGAAAATCAAGAACTGTATGCTGGGTGGTGGTGGTGCATGCCTTTGATGCCAGCACTCAGGAGGCAGAGGCAGGCAGATCTCTGAGTTCGAGGCCAGCCAGGGCTACATACAGAAACTCTGTCTCAACAAAAACAACAACAAAAACAACAACAAAAAAGAATCGTAAAAGCTTCAAACACATACACAAAACAAAACAATCCCAAGTATTCGTGTGTGTGTGTGTGTGTGTGTGTGTGTGTGTGTGTGTGTGTATTTGTATTGGTGTGTTTATCTCTATACTCTCCTAGCTAAAATTTCTAGCGATAGACTGACTCATCTACTGTCAGTCCTTTAGGTAAATTAACCCATCAACAAAGGAATCATAGAGTGAGTTCTTGACAGCCAGAGATACACAGTGAGACTTTCATCTCGAAAAAGCAGAAACAGAATTAAATTGTGTTAAATTACTTATAGCATCTTAGCCACTTTTATGAACATCAGTAGTGTTAAGTACACTCATGTTGATGTGCAACAAATGTCTAGAACATTTTTATCTTGCAAAACTTAAACTCTATACCTATTAAAACAGCCACTCCTCATCTTCCTGGCAATATTCATTTAATTTGTGTTTACAAGTCTGACTACCTTAAGTAATAACAGTGACTTTAAAAAATGTATTATGTGTATGGGTGTTCTGCATCCATGGATGTGTATCACTATTGTGCCTGATGCTCTCAGGGTTACAGATGGTTGTGAGCTGTCACAGGAGTCCTGGAAATTGAACCTAGGTCCTCGGGAAGAATAACCAGTGCTCTTAAGTGCTGAGCCATCCCTCTAGCCCTCCTTTCCTTCCTATATACATCTTTGTGTCTCAGTTACTAGTGTCACAGGAGGGCCACCAAGCCCCTTAGACTTTTAGGTAGTTGCAGGTAACCCAAATTGCTTAGTCCATCTTGTTTTAAAACTATTTTTATTTTTTTCAAAACAGGGTTTCTCTGTATAACAGCCCTAGATCTCCTGGAACTCGCTTTATAGACCAGGCTGACCTTGAACTTAGAGATCTGCCTCCATTCTTACAGTATTTTGAAAATATTAAGCTGTCCTCTAAAGGGTTACACAAATGACAAAGTCTATTCTGTTTCAAAATGATGGACTAGCAATGTGGCTTACGTGATAAAGCATCTTGCCTAGCCCTCCTCAGGACTCAGGTTAAATGCTCAGCACTATGAGAAAATGAACAAAGAAACCTACCCTGTAATTTTCAAAACCAAGATAAATAGTATAGAAAATAGTATTAGCCTCCGAGCATTTTTAGCAATGTTTTAAATAATGTTTTGATAATGAACTGTATTAACAAGAGGCACTTTTTACAAGTGTGTGATGGCACACAACTGTAATCCCAGTACTTAGAAATTGGAGGCAAGAGGCTGAACAAGATATTTGAATCAATGAATTAAAAGAAAATATACCTTGTTATAGTAAGTTTTTTTTATGAAGATCAGTGAGAAATCAATACACAACCTTAAAACATTTTTACAGCAATTGCATACAATAAATTCAAGCAAGAATATATAACTTTTAAAAATAAAAGACAAAATTAAATCATTAAAAAAACATTATGCATAAATATCACAAACATATCCTGAGAGTTTGGGGAAAGTACTAACCAGTTACTGCCAGCAGCTGTGAAACTCTCACCTCCATTTCCTCCCGGTGAGACCTGTCTCTATCCTCAAATTCGCGAGTTCTTCTTCGAGCCTCTTCGAAGGCCTGTTGTGCTAATGCATCTTCCTGCTGTCAGGGTACATGAAATAATTATTTTAATTTTTATTTATATAAAAAATTAATTTTGGATTTTTTAAAAAAGGAGACCAACTGAAGAGTAATTCTGAAAATACTAATAATACCAATCTCCCATCCTACCTAACTTCAGAGGTACTTTTACTTTATTTTGGAGTCAGGGTCTCATTATATCCGTGGCTGTTCTAAAACATGATCCTCCTGCCTTAGCCTCTCCAGTGAGTGCTGAGATTATGGACATGTGCCACCACATTCTAACAGGAATCTGAGCCATCTCTGACTTGTAACCCTTTCCTTACCTCCATACACTGGATTAGCATACTACCTATTTGCTTCTTATTGGAATCTTTAGTCTTCCCTTCATTTCTATAAACATTTTCTTCATTTGGAACCCAAAGAGCTCTAGCTAGAGAAGTCTCCCAAAGACTGCTCCTGGTCCCTTCTGTTACTGCACCCCACTCCTCTCTCTGCCATCCATGTATATCTAAAGCACAATGTGATCACAATGACTCTTAATTTTAAAAGCTCCCTCACTGCCTACATTCTCCAGTTTAAAATTTTCAACTTTTGCCAGTCACATACCACTTAGTATGCATGCTATATTTTTGATGGTACATCTGCAGAAACTAAAAGATCCAGAACAATACCAAAAAAAGCTATCAATGTTCATTTTCCTAGAATCAGTACAAAGCCTGGTCATGTGACTTCTACCAATGAGATAACAGCACAAGGCACCTAATGAGGTTTCCAAGAAGGCTATATAAGAGACATTTCAGGCTGGAGAGATGGTTCAGTGGTTAGAGCACTGGCTGCTCTTCCAGAGAACCTGGGTTCAATTCCCAGTACCCACATGGCAACTCACAACTGTCCATTATTCTAGTTCTGGGGAGCCCGATGCCCTCACACAGGCAAAAGTATAAGTAAAACCCAATGCAAATAAAATTTTAAAAAATCATAAAGAGAAATTTCACCATTCTTTCTTCCTGGGAATTGACACAATGTTCAGAGACTTAGCCATCTGGCAAATTTGAGGCTAGAGCTGCAGGTTAGCATCAATAGGAAGAGGAAAGGACCTGGGCCTCTGATAATATAATAAATTCTATACTAGGCCTGATTATGCTAGATATCTTGCTGTGTGCAATAAATTATTTGTCACTGTTATAACATTAATATTTATAATTTTCAGCTGGGCCATGGTACGTACGTCTTTAATCCCAGCACTCAGGAGGGAGAGGCAGGCAGATTTCTGTGAGTTCAAGGCCAGCCTGGTCTATAGAGTGAGTTCCGGATAGCCAGGACTACTATACAGAAAAACCCTGTCTCAAAAAACCCAAACCAAACCAAACCACGACAACAACAACAAAAAACAAACAAACAAAAAGAGAGAAAGAAAGAAAAAGAAAAAAGTTGTAATTTTCATTTGTAGTATCTATAATTTAAAAGTATGATCGTATGATCAAATTCCCATACTTGGGGCTGGGGACAGAACTTAGTGGTGGAGCATTTGTCTAGCAAGCACTAGGCTCCAGGTCCAATTTCTAGCACTTAGGAGTGAGAAAGCACATTCTTTTTTCTTTCCTAAAATTTTATGTGTATGGGTGTTTTGCCTGCATATATGTCTGTGCACTACTTGTGTGCCTGGTGCCTGTGGAGGCCAAAAGAGGGCACTGGATTCCCCTGGTATAGGAGTACTCAGTTGTGAGTTGCTATATGGGTGCTGAGAATTGAAACTGGGTTCTCTAGAAAAGAAGCCAGTTCTCTTAACGGCCTAGCCATCTCTCTAGCCCCTAAACACATTCTTACAATATACCTGCTAGTGTTAGGACCCAAGGCAAGACACTTAATTTCTCTAAGCCTCATTAAATTCATATAAAATATGGGCATAGTAATATTTCACATCGTTGTTACAATTAAACAAGACAACACTGTCTTAGTTAGGGTTTCTATTACTACGAAGGGACACCATGACCAAGGCAACTCTTATAAGGGAAAACAGTTAATTGGGGCTGGCTTACAGTTCAGAGATTTAGTCCATTATCATCATGGCGGGCGGCATGCAGGCAGACAAGGTGCTGGACAAGGAGCTGAGAGTTCTACATCTTGATCTGAAGGCAGCAGGAGGAAGAGTCTGTGTCCCACATACATAGCTTGAGCATATGAGACCTCAAAGCCCACAGAGATACACCTCCTCCAATGAGGCCACACCTCCTAAT
Organism: Peromyscus leucopus; assembly: GCF_004664715.2. NCBI lineage: Eukaryota > Metazoa > Chordata > Mammalia > Rodentia > Cricetidae > Peromyscus > Peromyscus leucopus. The sequence continues at coordinate 106,928,506 of NC_051067.1, read as the reverse complement.
AGTGCCACTCTCTTTAGGCCAACTATTCAAACACACAAGTCTATGGGGCTATTCAAACTACTACAACACACTAAAAATACTTAAGACAGTATTCAGTAAGTGCTTTAAGTTACAAGCACTTGTGGATATATAAAAGCCACACACTTAACTAAACATAATTACTCATGTCTACTATACTTCCAGAATATTCTATATAAGCCTGAGGTACCTAGAAAAGAATGTCGTCCATTCCTAAGGCATTCTATTACCAGTGAGGTATCAACTGGGACATACCTGCTAATGACAAGGTATCCCTTCTGTTACATTCATTTACTTACTTTTTTTCTCAAAATTTATTACATTTAGTGTATGTGCATACATTGCAGCTTAGATACAGAGGTTAGAGAACAACCTGCAGGGGCTGGTTTTCTCCTCCCACCATGTAGGGCTTGAGGGTCTAACTTAGGTCACCAGGCCTGTTGACAAATGCTTTCACCCTATGTCCCCCTTCACTGTCCCGTATTCACCTTTTCACTTGTTTCACAAGTATTTGCTTAGCTTTTATTACAGGCAGGCCATTGTGCTTAGTGCCATGAATAGAACATGAGGCAATACTGTTTTTCCTCAGATAGCTGCTGGGGTTGGCAGCCAAAAAACAAAACAAAAAACCAAAAAAATCAAAATGCCTAATTAACAAACCAACATAGTTATCAACTGTGATTATGAACAACAGGGGGAATTAGAAGGATAAAATGAGAGTGTACACAAGCTGTGACCTAATTCCCTAAGAAAGTTATTGGACACTGTGTGCTCTAGAAATGGGCATAAAGTTTCCCCATGAAATGAATGAAAAGTACTACAAATTGCTACAGAAAAATGAGCCAGGAAAGATTTAGTATTCCTCTATTTCCTAGTTCCAATTTCTGTCATCGTCTTTTCTGGTGACAATTGAGATGCATGTGGAGTGAATAGAATTCTCACTCTTAACAAATGGTAAAATGGGAAAGCTGATAGGCCATTACCAGTGTCATCCTCATCCTTTAACACTTTCCTTTTAAGGACACTACTGCTAATAAAATTACCTGCTTACCCATGAAAGGAGACTAATGGCTAAAGACATTAACTTTATCCAGCCTCAGGCAATGGTTAGAGGAATTTGCAAAATTTTACTCTCCTGGGCCATGTGTCATACTAACTTACTATACTATATGAAAACATGGATAAAACAGTCAGATGGGGTCAACACAACAAAGTTGGAGTGGGCCATTGTGGCATGTACCTGTAATCCACCATGTGGGAAGCCGAGGCAGAAGGATCATCTGAGTTTTGGAGTTAAGACACCAGCCTGAACATTATCAAGAGTCTTCAGAAAGCAACAAATCAAGAATAGAGAGATGACAGATATCACTGGCTGCTCTTCCAGAAACCCAGGTTTGAGCCCCAGAGTCCACATGGCAGCTCACAAATATTTGTAACTCAGTCCCAGAAATGTGATGTCCTTTTCTGGTCTCTATGAGCACAAGACACACATAGTGCACAGATATACACACAGGCAAAATACCCTAACACATAAACAATAAAACTCTCACACATACACACAAAAGTAGGCTAGAGAAATGGCTCAGCAGGTAAACTACCTGCTGTGCAAACATGAGGACTGACCATACCTAAAAAGCTGGGTATAGCATAGCACATCTGTCAATCTTAGCTGCAGGGAGGTGGAGACAGGTGGATGTCTGAAGTTCACAGCACAGCCAATCTATCCGAATTGGTGAATTTCAGGTTTTATGGGAGACAGTTTCGAAAAACAAGGTAGAGAACAATAATGGAGGAAAACCTCCAAGTGCACACACACACATGTGCACCAACACTAATACCGACATATACACAGAGACAGGCTCACCCGCAAACTACAGCAATGAAAAAAATCCTAAAACAGGTTCAAAGAGAAGGTTCAGGAAGTCAAAGAGCTTCTGTCAAGCCTGGTGACCTTATTTGACCTCCAGGACTCACATGGAGAGAAATGAGTTCTGCCAAATTGTCCCTTGTCCTTCAAATGAACACACATGACCATGTACACATGCATACACACACACAAAAATACATACATAAAAATAATTAAACCGAAGCATAGTTAGGTATCCAAAATCCCCATGGGAAATAAATGCTTAACAATCTGTCACAGAGCAGATATAGAAGAGTCTGACCAATCTTGCTTTAGTGATTTTACTTTAACTGTATTTCCTAAATTTATAATTTTAAGTTTGTTGGTAACATCTTTCTTCAGCAATGAATTTTAAGAAGTTTTTAATGAAAAATTAGTAATCAAATTGTAAGAAAGTTGGTGGTGACTATATAATTTGCACAAAATATTGACATTTACTATTCTATGAAGGTCAGAATGATGTCACATATGGAAGGAAAGTCAAAGGAAAGCAACCTGCTCAAAGGCAGTCACTGAGCATAAATTTTGGCAAATGGTGCATTTCTTTAACTCATTACTCTGTAGAACACAACTTTTCATTTAAACCATGACTCTTCCCAGTTAGTTCTACCTACACTCTTGTGCAGATGAAAAAGCGAATCAGCTTATGTGTTGGCTTCAATAGCAGGAAAACCTTACAAACCACTAGAAGACATCTGTTTTACATCAGTGCCATATGGTACTTAAATGGAAAATGCTAATTTCAATACTGGCACTCATGTTGACAATGCAAGAGTTGGTGGAACATAACAATGCTCTTCTGCCGGGTGTGGTGAAAGAAAAAAATCAGGAGTTTATGGTCATCCTCAGCTACATGCTGATTGGGCTATATGAAACCCTATCCCGATGTAAAATCCCATCCTTTGGGTTAAGGGTTTTTTGTTTTTCTCCAAATAAATCCAGTCTTTAAAGTTGGAAGAAAAAAAAAAAAAGAAACCCTATCTCAAAATAGTAACAATGTTCTTCTTTCTTTCTTCCTTTTATTTTTTTCCAGACAGGGTTTCTCTGTGTAACAGTCCTGGCTGTCCTGGAACTCACTTTGTAGACCAGGATGGCCTTGAACTCAGAGACCTGGTTCTGTCTCCCAAGTGCTAGGATTAAAGGCCTGTGCCACCACTGCCTGGCTACTAACAATGTTCTTATTGAGTTATGAAATACAAAGTACAAATTTATTAGATATTTCTGGCACATAGCAATACAAATAAAGAACTGAGATGTTCTGCTAATGACTTATAATTCAGTTATAGAACTTATAAATACCCTTATATAACCACTCTAGGTAGAGTGTGGGTGACAGGTTGATGCTGGATATAAAATTCACCACGGAGCTGAGACTGCCCATTGGTTAAGTAAGTATGAGGAGTTCAGCTCCCAGCACCCACACCAGGCAGCTCACAACTGCCTGTAACTCCAGTTTCAGAGGCCTTCTGACCTCTTCAGGCACCAGACATGCATGCGGTGCACATACATAAATGCAGGCAAAAGAAACACACATAAATCTAAAAACAACGTAAAATTCATCATGAGAGTAATATTATCTTTGGTACTTTAGAAAATTTGGGGGTACTGAAGAACTTCTACAATGTCATTCATTCATTCGGGCTTTTGTTTTTTTTTTTTTTTTTAAAGATAGGTTCTCACTATAAAGCCCTGGCTAGCCGGGAACTCACTATGTAGAGCAGGCTAGCCTTGAACTCACCAAGATCCACCAGCCTCTATCTCTTGGGACTAAAGGTGTCCATCACCACACCAGGCTATTTCTTTTTCTTTCTTTCTTTTCTAAACATTTAAATCCCCCCCCCCTTTTTAAGATTTACTTATTTATTTATTATGTATACAGTGTTCTGCCTTCATGTGTCCTTGCAGGCCAGAAGAGGGCACCAGATTTCATTATGGGTGGTTGTGAGCCACCATGTGGTTGCTGGGAATTAACTCAGGACCTCTAGAAGAGCAGTTAGCACTCTTAACCACTGAGCCATCTCTCCAGCCCTCAGTCCATCTAAAAGCATTTTCTTATACATGCTTTTTCAATTGTTTCTGTCTCTCTCTCTCCCCCATAGTATTCTGACAAACCAAGAAAAAAGTATTGAAAAGAATCATTTACCTGGGCAGTGGTGGTGTACACCTTTAATCCCAGCACTCAAGTGGCAGAGGCAGACAGATCTCTGTGAGTTCAAGGCCAGCCTGATCTACAAAGTGAGTTCCAGGACAGTCAAGGACTGTTACACAGAAAAACTGTCCAAATGCCTCCCCTCCCCGAAAGAAAAAAGAAAAGAAAAGTCATTTACTGGACTTTTAATTTCCCACCAGGCAGACACAGGTAATCCAATGATTAGCCAGTTGATTCCCAATAAAGGACAGATTCCTAAAATTAGGACCAGAATGTGGTCCTCAATACTTCCAAGTTTATTTATTATGAGCATACTCCTTGTGCTGGTTGGTTTTCTGTCAACTTGACATAAGCTAGAATCATCAGAGAGGAGAGAGCCTCACCTGAGAAAATGCCTCCCATGGAATCAGGTTGTAGGCAAGCCTTTAGGGCATTTTCTTCACTGATGATGGTGGAGGGCCCAGGCCATAAACCCTTTCCTCCCCAACTTTGGGTAATGGTGCTTCATTCGCAGCAATGATAACCCTAAGACACTACTACTCTTTATTTTTAAAAAATATTTTACTACATTTTGTTTTGTGGGTGTGTACATGTGTATAGGAGTTGGTTCTCTCTCCACCACATATATAGGTTCTGGAGATAAAACTCAGGTTCTCAGGCATGGCAGCAGGTGCTGGTTACCTGCTAAATCATCTCAAAAGTCCAAACATACTACTCTAAAGATTAGGGAAAATAGTGCCCCAAAGACAAGATTAGGAGTTAAATAAAAGGACTATCCCCAGCAAAGCCTGAAATCACCCTACCTGGGCTCGCTCCTCATCAAACTCCAGGCAACCCATACCGTCCAATCTGTGGAGATCAATCCAGCCCTTCCAGATAACACATACTCCATTCAGAATCATGGGCGCCTTCAAGTATACCTAAACAAAACAACAACAAAAAAAAAAAAAAAACAAAAAAGACAGTTGAAAACCAACGAAAAGCCATCAGACCTGAATTTTCTTCCCTTAGATTTCTTTTAATTTTAAAAAAATGTTTAATATAGATGGATGGTTTTTTTTTCCCCCGAGACAGGGTTTCTCTGTAGCTTTGGAGCCTGTCCTGGACTAGCTCTGTAGACCAGGCTGGCCTCGAACTCACAGAGATCTGCCTGGCTCTGCCTCCCAAGTGCTGGGATTAAAGGTGTGCATCACCGCTGCCCGGCCCATAGGACTATAGTTATAGACGGTTGTGAGCTGCCATTTGGGTGCTGGAAATTGAACTCATGATCCCTGGAAGAGCAGCCAGTGTTCTCAATAGTTAAGCTATCAATCTCTTTAGCCCCAGACACAATTTGTGTGTGTGTGTGTGTGTGTGTGTGTGTGTGTGTGTGTTCATGAGTGTTTTGCCTCCATGTATATCTGTGCACCTCATGCATGCAGTGTCCATAGAGGCCAGGAAAGGGTGCTGGATCCCTAGAACTGGAGTTACAGATAGTTATGAGCCACCATGTTGGTGTCGGAAATCAAACCTGGGTCCTCTGAAAGAACTGCCAGTTTTCTTAACTGCTGAACTATCTTTGCAGGCCCCAGATATAAAAATATAAAGGATTAAGCTTACTTGTCAATCTTGCAGTTTTCTTTTTGAGAACATATGATGGTAAAATTAAGAATTACAGGAAATATGTGTGTGTTTGTATGTATGTGTATATATAAAATTAATTTTTAAAAGTCTTTTTTTGAGAAAGGGTCTTACTATGTAACCCTGGCTATCCTGGAACTCACTATGTAGATCAGACTGGCCTTGAATTCAGAGATCCTCCAGTCTCTGCCTCCCGAGTGTATTACCATGCCTGGCCTGGAAAGTACATATATAAACAAACCTTAGACTTTGGTTTCATTCAGTAATTTTTTCTTTTTGTGATGTCAGAAATTAAACCCAGGGCCCTGCATGTGAGGCAAACACTCTGTCATAGAGCTATATCTCTCTCTAGCCCTTAGAATTTTATATCCAGTTACAATTCTTCTAGACTACCTTAAAAAGAAAATTTCCTAGGATTTGTGAAAGGACTGGGAAATAGCTCAGGTTTCCCCAGCATGTGCAAGGTCCCAAGTTTTATCCCTTGTATCACCTACTGGAGAGGGGGTAGAGAATGTGTAAAAGTGTAGGTAATTTTTTTTTTTTTTTTTTTTTTTTTTTTTTGAGACAGGGTTTCTCTGTGTAGCTTTTTGGCTGTCCTGGAACTCACTCTGTAGACCAGTCTGGCCTGGAACTCACAGAGATCTGCCTGCTTCTGCCTTCCAAGTCCCAGTATTAATTATTAATTAGTGGGAATGTGAACTCCTCCCACAAAATTATTTCTGGTAAGATAAAGAGCTCTTATAACACACTAATACACATTTCTGCTTGTATGTTAGAAAATTACCCAAAAGGAATACTCTGGGATGTTGTAACATCTTAAGTCACTGAAAAATTTAAAATATGTAACCCACTCTATGTTTTAAAGTTTAAAAAGGTATCAATAAATGCTATTTCAAATTTGCTGAGTTCAAAACTATTCACTTTATAAACTTTTAGTATTATCAGAAAATTCCAACATCCTTACACACTGAGGTGACTTGAATTTTTACAGTTTTATATTTTTTTCTCTAAAGATAACCAATACAGTCACCAAAAGTTTTCAAGTAAATAACACTAGAACAAAAGTCACTTTAGGTAGAATTTCCAAACTGAGATTTCCAATCACCACATTAATTCTCACATTGGCTGATTTTTCTCAAGAATAAGGATCCAAGTAGAAAGGACGGTTGCTACTACAACTCAAGACACAGATATGAAGCAAGAGAGAAATTTATCATAGTTCCTACAATCTTCTCTGCCCTAATGTCAAGCTGCTATGGATCTCAGGATGGCTTTGAACTCAGAATCATTCTGCTTCTATCTTAAACTCTGAGACTACAGTCAAGAGTCACCATATCTACCAGGCATGGTGGTGCCTCCCAGCACTCTAGAGGCAGGCACAGGTGGATCTCTGTGAGTTCAAGGCCAGCATGGTCTCAAAAAAACAAAACAAACTAAGGAGGGAGAAGGGAACAGGAAAATGATGTGATTATATTATAATCTCAAAAACTAAATAATTAAAATAAAAATAATAACTAACAGTTTTTTCAGGTTTTGAGAGAGAACTTCATGTAGCCCAGCTGGCCTTGAACTGATCCTCCTGCAACTACCTCTCAAGTATTGGGATTAGAGTCCACCATACCTGGCTATTTAAAAAATTCTTTTTTAGGGGTTGGGGATTTAGCTCAGTGGTAGAGCGCTTATCTAGCAAGCTCAAGGCCCTGGGTTCAATCCTCAGCTCCAAATAAAATAAAATAAAATAAAATAAAAATACATTTTTTTCTTTGTATCTTTTCTACTTCACTTAACGCAGGCTTCTGAATGAAAATCAGCATAAATTTAAATCATTCACTGCCTTGAAAAGATATCTGAAATTCAGAGGACATGGAACTTCAGTGAATTTTCAAAACTCCAAATAATCATAAGTGAGATTTTCATCTACATAAATAAAGTATGTCTCATTGGACCAGTCTAGCGTTTTATGAACAAAACTGGCATTTTTATTACTTACATGACAGAAAAGTGGTAGGAGTTTCTCATTTTAAGAGAAAAACCTGGCACACCTTTAATTCTAACACTCAGGAGGCAGAGGCAGGTAGATCTCTGTGAGTTCAAGGCCAGCCTGGTCTATAGAATGAGTACCAGGGCAGCCAGAGCCACACAGAGAAACTCTGTCTGCAGAAAACAAAGAGGGGGGTGGGGGGGAGCTGAAAAGCTGGAAGCATCCTTTTATCTTTATTCAATTTAGCAGTCTCCTGAGCAAAGTTTGGATTCTTGTTTTCAGAGATACTTAATAAAAATGTCAGTTTATAAATGACAGAAAAGCTAGAAAAACCAAATAAATAAATTATAGAAAAGTTATTCCTCAGGTACCTGTAAACATAAATCTACAAGATTTATGCCTTTATGCTATATATGTTTTTCTCCTTATGCTAAGAACAATCTTTTTTTTTTTTTTTTGTTTTTTTCAAGACAGGGTTTCTCTGGGTAGTTTTGGTGCCTGTCTTGGATCTCGCTCTGTAGACCAGGCTGGCCTAGAACTCAGAGATCTGCCTGATTCTGCTTCCCGAGCACTAGGATTAAAGGCATTTGCCACTGCCACCTGGCTAAGAACAACCTTTTTTAAAACCAAGGTTTCAATAAACCACACTGAACCAATTTCTACTTATAAAAGAAGACTCTCCAAAAACATAAGGTTCTATTTCTCCTCCCATTTGAGCAAGGGAAACAGTCTACAGTTAGAGTTAAAACCGTTTAACCACACATTTCCTTTTGTTCTGATAAGTGTTCATTCCTTTCCACATTATAAATGTATTTATTTATCCTTTTTTGAGACAGAGTGTCATGAAACACAGCCTGGCCACTAAATTGATATGTTGCTGAGAGTGACCTTGAACTCTGGATCCTCCTGCTTTCATCTTCCTTGCGCTGGTAAAGTTCAGCCACATTTACTCCATCAGTGTACACCTTAGTCAAGTGACTAAGCTGACTTTCCACTCAGGACCCCAGAGAAACCTAAGAACAACATTCCTCTACATTTCACATCAAGAGAACTTGACTTACCACACCTCCAAAGAGTTACAGCATATGACAGAGAGTGTAACATTTCACTACCAAAGCCTCTATTATGCTACATTCTGATACTAATCATGGGTAATTCTTCTCATGTAACTAACAGCCAAGAAAAGGTCAACTTCATGCTACCTTTAAACCAGACTTGTGTTATTCACAAATGGTTTTTATCTGAGAATTGCAGATTCTACAATTTCTTAGTTTATTCATATTAACTAACATCCACAGTCAGAAGTAGTTCTCTTATGAAATTCATTTTTTTTAAAGCCCATCTTTTACTTCTTTATAAATCTTTCATGAAAAGGAGACCACCACCGATCTGTTTTGGGAAATTCCTAAATGGCTTTAGAAAATGGATACATTCATTCTGAAGAATAATGTCTGGACTCCTAATTTAAAATAACATCTAGATGATCCTGGTGATTTATTTAATGTTCACACTGAAATAAACAGTTTTATGTGTAATCTTCAAAGTAAATGTTTGGTGCTTTTATATATTCATGAATACTAGGCCTCAAAGTCTGAAGAAAATATACTGCTGTCTCTTAACAGCTGGTATGTTGTAATGTTAATTCAATAATGTCATTTAAACACAAAGACATTTATTTCACTGAAAATGATGCCTTATTTCAAACTTTGAAAAGGTTATTATATGTTCCAAAATGAAGCTCAATTGTCCTAAAAAAATCATGTTATAGAAATGGATTCCAGGGCTGGAGAGATGGCTCAGAGGTTAAGAGCACTGGCTGCTCTTTCAGAGGTCCTGAGTTCAATTCCCAGCACCCACATGGTGGCTCAAAACCATCTGTAATGAGATCTGGCACCCTCTTCTGTATACATAATAAGTAAATAAATCTTTAAAAAAAAAAAAAAGAAGAAGAAAAATGGATTCCACAAAGTCTTAAAAACTAGTAAATAGATGCAGCAAATCACAGGAAGCAACAAAACAGCGTATCTTTCCGAAAGCTAAACACTAAAGAATGAGACTTCACAGGTTTAAAAGTGACTATAGCCTCATTTTTTAAAAAAGAAAGGTAAAAAGCTGGTTTAGCAGAATTTAACTCAAGATCTAAACATCACTATTTTTGATGTCATATTGAATCCAAATTAAATAAATCACTTAATTTTCAACCTACAGCTTCAAAATCCCCATCATTCAAACCACAAAGAGATTCAGTAAAAACATGCTTGTATCATCCAACAATATTATTAATATAAGGGTATACCCTTATACTATTTGGACATGATGGCACATGCCTCTAATTCCAGTACTTAGAAGGCTAAAGTGGAAGAACCAGTGCAAACTCAAGGTAAGCCTGCACTACACAGGATGACTGTCTCAAAACAAACAAAAACTCCACTATCACCACCAACAAAATAAAAATTCAAACAAACAACAAAAATAAAAATCAAGTATTGCTTCTGTAACACAGATGAACCCCAAAGCCGCTATACTAAGTAAAATAAGTCAGGAAAAGGTCAAAATTATTAAATTAACCACAACAGGCAAATTGAGAGGAGATAGAGAGAAAGGAAACATGAGATTTTGTTTTCTAAGAGATCTGGGCTGATACAATAAATATGGTGGCCACTAACAGTACCATTATGGGTTTAAATCTTGAGGAAGGGAGGAGAGATTCCTTGAAGAATAAATAGGAAATGAGGACTGATGAAGAACTTGGAGAAAGTCCAACTTTTCAATTAGGGCAGAAGAAAATGCAGAGCAGACTATGAGTAGCCATTAAGCAAACAAGAACACATATTATAATCATAGGTTGAGTTCCCCTTTGTTGGCTACACATGTTATGGAACCTTAGGTCTCTTTTATTTACAGCAACAAAGTTTTTGTCATAAATATCCTCCCTCTGATTTATTTCAGACAAGGTCTAACTATATAGCCCTGACAAGCCTGGTACTCACTACTTGCTAGTGGCTAGGCTAGCCTCAAACTCAAGTTTCCTGTCTTAGCCTCTGGAGTTAGGGACTACAGGCCTCTACTACCATACCTTGATAACGGGAGATTTAGCTTATTTTACTGAGACAGGGCCTCACTATGTAGCCTTGGCTGGCCTGGAACTTGTATGTAGATTAGATTGGCCTCAAACTCACCTGCTTCTGCCTCTCAAGTTCAGAAAATCCATAAGGTTGGAATTTATAAGTATATTTCAGTAAAACCAGAAACTTTGTAAAATTCTGAATAATATTTTACTTTTGAATTCAGGTGTATTTTTCTAAAGAATATTATTAATTTCATTAGCTTCTCAAAGGAGTATGCAAAGCATTCAGTATGATGGTAAAACTCTTCTAGTCCTCCTTCATAGATGGACACCAAGGTCTTTGTAGTATAGACCATGAGATGATAAGTACTCTTCCTTCTAGTAAATGGACAGGGGAGAGAAAGAGAGGGAGAATTGTAATAGTTGTTAATGGAGATCAAATCCAAAGCTTTGCATGTGCTAAGTAAATATGACCACTGAGCACGATACCAAACCTCACTTCTTTTAACTGTACTCCCTCTTAGACAGCTAAAAAAGTTAAAAATAAAATGGTAAACTTGGGTCCTGAAATTTAAGCATCAGAAGAAGGGTATGAGAAAATCTGATCAATTTCTCATTTATTAACTTGGACAGTATTTCCTTCTTGAAGGTCTAGAGGCTGCTTGTTCTAAGAATAAACAATTTGGAAGCAGCGGTGGCATCTTCAACTCAGATGTCTTTTCCCCTGCCATGCTGACCCCATTTTAGGAAAGAGCATTTTCTAGCTACTAGGTAGCTGAGGTGAGGCAAACTGAAAGTAGAAAAGCTATGATTCAAAAAATTTCCTTATTTGAGTTCTGAAGAAGATAATTTTGAGATAAGCAAAGCACAATAATTGTAAATCTACAAACATACTCAATGCACATCAGTATTAAGTCACAAATCAATAGGCACAGAAACCAATCCCAAAGCTATTGACAAAAGCAAGAAGCAAAGACTTCATTCTTCAAAATCATCATCATCATCATCATCATCATCATCATCTTTCAATTGGAAAGAGCATTTCACATCTCCATAGCACAAACTGATAAGCTGGGCATGGTGACATTGCCTTTAATTCCAGCACTTGGGGAGACAGAAGCAGGTAAATCTTGAGTTTGAGACCAGCCTGGCCTACAGGGCAAGTTCCAGGACAGCCAGGACTACACAGAGAAACCCTGCCTTTAAAAATAAACACAAACAAACAAAAAATTAAATAATAAAAATAAACTGGTAACATTCAGTTTTGCTTACATATATGTCTGTGTACCTTATTTGTCTCTTGCCTGGTGCCCTAAATACCAGAAGAATGCATCCCTTAGATCTACTGGAACTGGAGTTATGGATGTTTTTGAGCTGTCCTGTGGGTGCTAAGGAATTGAACCAGTGTCCTTTGAAAGAGTAGCCAGTGCTCTTAACCAATGAGTCATCTCCCCAGCCGCCCCATAAATATTTAAATACTTATTAATAAAAGAGTAAGAAAATAGAAAAAAAAAGTTCTTAGCTTCCCTATACTAATTATTTCCAAACTACTTACTTTTTTGTTATTATTGTTTATTTGAGGTTTTTGTTTTTGAAACAAGTTCTTACTATGTAGCCCAGTATGGCTTTGAACTCATAAGCCTTCCTGTCTTCGTCTCCTAAGTGCTGTGATTATAAGTGTGTACCATCATGCCTGGCCTTCAAACTACTTATTTTCACTTATCTAAACCAGATCCCTCACATTTTATAATCATTGCTGGGACTCTATCTCCTTTAGTAAAAATTAGACAAGTCAACGTAAGTAAAAACACAGACCACCACAGAAACACTGTTTACATCTACATTTCCACCAATGCTCTACATAGCAATTTTTTTCCAAGGGAAAGAGCCATCCTCCGACCCCATCCCCAGGCAATGAACAGTTGTTCTACCCACAAACTAATGAATCATCAGACAAGCTAGCGGTAATGCTAGACTGGCCAGAAGCACCCAGGAAAACAAGATTCCACTGATGAAATATGTACCTTGCTGCCCAGCTGTAATCATTTCTGTAGACTACTTAACAGATTCCTTTAAAAGACTTCATTCTGACTCATCCTCTGTTAGCCACATGGTCCCCTCTGTTCCTAAGTGCAGTCAGCCACTGCCAGATAATCACTACAGTCATTCATTCCCTCACCTCTGAGTAACAACTGGGTTGCATGTAGAAGAAAACATAGCTTCTTACAGTCATCTAATGCAATGTATAAACCTACTTTATGTAGTTCAAACAACAAATTGTAAAATGTAAAACTAGAAAATATTTTTGAAGCTTATGTATATGTATACACATTTAAACACATATTCAATAAATTAGTATGTTGCTGGGCACAGTGGCAAAAACTGTAATCCTAGTCCTTGGAAGACAGAGGTAGGAGGATTGAGTTTGATACCAGCCTGAGCCACATAGTAAGAATCTATCTCAAAAATGACAAAAAAAAAAAAAAAAAAAAAAAAAAAAAAGAGTATGTTAACTAAACTCAGACTTTTGCTAAGATTACATAAGAGCTGGGCACAGTGGCTCACACCCTCAATCCCAGCGCTTAGGAGAAGGTAAGAAAGGGTCATCCTTTGCTAACTGACTAGTTCAATGCCAGCCTGAGCTACATTAGACCACATCTCAAAACCACAAAAACAAAAAACAACCCCCACCACCACTAACATGAGATCTGTATACTTTTCTACAGAATCAAAAATTGTATAAACACATCACATGCTTTCTACACAATCGTTTTTACTCAACCTCAATGTATTTTTTCCCTAAGTGAAAAGCTTGTTATGCTTTTGAGTTAGAGCTCAGAAAAGCTGGCAGTCACAGCAGTGCCGCAAAGCGGGAGCTTCATCACCTGTTGCCCCGAGCTCTTAAGCATCTGCAACAGAGCTGAATGCAGTTGCAATATGAGACTCCATTCAGCTCATCCTCTTCCAAGAACTTCATCTGAAAATGACAGTCCTTTTCCACATCCATGTTTATGTTCCATCTAAGAACACTCCTGTCTCTGCCTTCATTTATGTACTAGCCATAGCCATACTATGAAGTATGCATGGTTTTTACGTTGGAAACATTAGTCTAAGTTGAAATTTGGTATTCAGGGCTGGCAAGACGGCTCCCTGTAAGAACAACTGCTGCCACGCCTGGCAGTCTGAGTGCAATTCCTAGAACTCACATGGTGGAAGAAAGGCAACCTATGCCCACAAGCTGCCCAACACAGACAGGCAGGCAGGCAGGCAGGCACACAGACACACAGAGACACACATGTTAAAAATCAGGAGGGAAGGAGGGAAAATAAGAGGCAATATATCTTAAACAGAGAAGCCTACTCAAAAATTAATTCTTCATCCATTAAATCAGATTCTGTTAAAAATGACTTTGCAGCCAGGCGGTGGTGGCACACGCCTTTAATCCCAGCACTCGGGAGGCAGAGGCAGGCGGATCTCTGTGAGTTCGAGGCTAGCCTGGTCTCCAAAGCGAGTTCCAGGAAAGGCACAAAGCTACACAGAGAAACCCTGTCTAGAAAAACAAAAAAAGAAAAAAAAATCACTTTGCTATTATTATCTTCATAAGCACTGGCAAGCCTATAATCCCAGCATTTGAAAGGCTAAGGAAAAAGGATCAAAAATATCTTATGACAGGCATGGTGGTGCATGCCTTGGTGGCAGAGGCAAGCAGATCTCTGAGTTTAGGAACAGCCAGAGCTATATGAGACCCTGTCTTTAAAAAAAAAAAAAAAAAAAAGGAGGTCCATGCCCTAAAATTACTTTTTAGAGAAGAGTTTAACCTTTCTCTTCCTGAGGTCAGTACAGGAAGAGAATATTCAATTTTCATAGGATCAGTACAGGGTCAACCAACAGTAAACAATCAAGTCCATTTTTTTGAAATCAGGTTTCTTCATACTCTTTATACCAACTGGGCCATAAAATTACCATATATAGTCAAACAGATTACATGAAAAAAAATTAATGTGATCACTCAAGACTATTAATTATGGTCAACCAAAACCATCTGCATTCATTTGAAATAAAATGAAACTGGAAATAAGTCCTAAGAGGAAAGAGCAGAGGAATTAAGCTGAGTCTATATAACTTCAACTTAGGAATGATGGAAGTTGTGATAAGTTGCCTTTCCCTAGCGATTTTTTGACAGCTAAATTACAAGGAAGCAGTGTAAAGAAGAATTAAAAACATACCAAGATGAACTACCAGGGAAAGATGAAGTATTCCAGCAGCACTGTAGGCCCACCTGAACTTACCAAGTCATACTACAGCACTATCACTATGATTCACTTACAATCTTACACTATAAAACCACTGAACAGCCTAACTTTGAATACAATTTAAGATGCATTTTCTATGCTGGGCATACTGACACAAGCCTGTAATCCATACACTTGGGAGGTAGAAGCAGAAGAAACATAAGTTTAAGACCAACCTATGTTACAGGAGGCTAGTCTCAAAACAATTCAAATTTCAAAATATAGTTTTCATATATTCTAGCACTTCATTTAATCCTCACATGAGGAAGAGTCTACTTACCACTTGTGACTATGCAAACAGTTGTGATTTGAACTGACTCTACCTTTCTACTATACTCTAGTATTTTGAATCTTCCCTGAAGACCAAGAGCCAAGATAAGGGATAGGAACACAACTCAGTGGTAGAGTACTTGAATAACTCATGCTCAGTACTATCCAAAACAAACAAAGACAATGACATGTCAAATGCAAACAGTTCAATTAGACAACTGTTTCAAATGGGGCTGGAGGGATTGTTGCACGAATCTTAAAAGTTCTTATTAATAAAATCAAACCCGAAGCCAGGTATTGGGTGAATGCTGCAAGATCAGAGAAGCAGAACAAGCCACAGCTTCCTCACCTCGCCAATTCCTCAGCTGATCCTGCTTCCTCAGACTGAAAGCCTCTGTGTCCTCATCCGAATGGATCTCATCTGAACTGCTGCTCAAAAGCTTGAAAGCTTAACCAGCTCTAGTTCCTGTTTTCATGCCTTATATACCTTTCTGCTTTCTGCCATCACTTCCTGGGATTAAAGGTGTGAGTCACCAGGCCTGGCTGTTTCCAGTGTGGCTTTGAACTCACAGAGATCTGGATGGATCTCTGCCTCCAGAAGGCTAGGATTAAAGGTGTGAGTGCCACCATTTTCTGGACTCTATGTCTGTCCTGTTCTCTGACCCCAGATAAATTTATTAGGGTGCACAATATATTAGGGAACACAATATCACCATAAGGGATGGTTCAGTAGTTAAGAGTACCAGTTATTCTTCCAGAAGACTAAGATTCAATTCCTAGCACCCATGTAGCAGCTCATAATATTCTATAACTCTAGTCCTTGGGAATTCAATGCCCTCTTTTGGCCTCTTCCATGGGCACCAGGAACACAAAGGGTGAAAAAACTTACAAGCAGACAAAACACCCATACACATCTTTTCTTTTTGTTTCAAGGCTAGCCTGATCCATATAATGAGTTCCAGGTCAGGCTGTCCTCCCCCAAAGTTTTTAAATACTTCAAAACAAAAATATACAATATTATGTTCTAACCTGAACTTACATAAAGCATCTATTTTTAGGTAACTAGTCTGCTAACAGACCTTCCTTATTATAAAGACCTTTGGTTGGAAAAAACCCAAAACATCAAAACCTTCAGTTTTGGGGGAAAATTGAGTATGTGTGTGGGGGAAAGGGGGGTTGAACCTAGGGCTTCACAAGTGCTAGGCAAGAGCTCTAAAACTGATCTACATCCCCAGTTCTCTTTTTGCCTTTTGAGACAAGGTTTCCCTAAGTTGCCCAAGCTGACCTTGAACTCACTTTGTGGGTCAAGAAGGCCTTGAACTTTTGATACTCCCACCTAGGCCTCTGGAGAAGTTGGGATTATAGACCTCCGCCAACAGGCCTAAGTGAAAATATTCTTGCTATCACATAAGCAAAAGATGAATAAAAGGGGCTATTTTCTGAAGCTATTTTTATAAATCACAAAACTGTTTTGAATACAACATTATTGTTTCCTCTTTACTAACATTGTAAGCTGTTCTGAATTCACTAAATTTAAGAATTATTATTGTGGCTGGGCTCCAACATGGCCAATGATCCCATCACCCTGGTATTCAAACCCAAGTGTAATAATCCCCTTCTCTGTTGAATGTGGCCTAGACTTAGTGACTAGCTGCTAATAACTAAATGAGACACAAATGACTCGGAGAAGTAGTCATAAAAAGCATGGTGACTTCATTCACTTTCTCAGTACAGACAAGCACATGTCTTGAAACAGAAGTCATATGAGCTTAGAAGTGCAGCCTTTGGCTCTAGACTCTCTTTAGAGATTGTCCAGTTCTATCTAACAGTTTAAATGTAACCTCAAGAGAGAACCTGACCTAGAACCACACAGCTACAACAATCCCAGATTTGTGTAAAGGAGTCTGAGAAAACTTTTGGAGTGGCTGAAATATTACCTTAATCAAAGTAGCATTTATATGTATGCATACACTTGTTAAAGTAAAAATTACGCTATTGAACTAGTACACTTTATTATATTTAAACTACATTTCAATAAAGTTGATCTTTTTCAAAGGTCACTGAACTCTTGAGATAAACAGATGAAGGGTCACTTTAAAAAGCAGTTTGTTAGCCAGGCAGTGGTGGCACATGCCTTTAATCCCAGCGATGGGGAGACAGAGGCAGGTGGTTCTCTGTGAATTCAAGCCCAGCCTGGTCTACAGAGTGAGTTCCAGAACAGCCAAGGCTACACAGAAACCTTGTCTTGAAAAGAAAAAACAAAACAAAACTCAACAAAAAAATCACCACCCACCACCACCACCACCACCACCACCACCACCACCAAAAAAAGCAGTTTGTTAATTAGCTTTGGGAGTTCAAAGTACGAGGTAAGGAAACAGAAGCTATAAAAAGAAGCAACCCGCATCACAAACCCTACACTGAGCAAACCTGCTTCTTCCTCTATCCACAGCCCTTCCCATCATAGATGATGGCAAACCCACATTTCCAGTTGTTCTAGCCAAAGAGGTGGAGCTGTTCTTAACACTCTTTCCCACCCACTACATCCAATTTATAAACAAATTCAGACAGTTTTATTTCAGGACACATTCACCTCTCACTATACCACCACTGCCTTGCCAAGATTACTTAAACAGCCAAACTGGTTTCCCCACTTCACTTTGGCCCTTACAATCTATTATCAATCTAGAATGCAGAGTGAATCTGTCAAAACCTAACACAAACCATATCATGCTTGGAACCCTGAAACCACTCTCAATTTCACTCAGAATAAAAGTCACTGTCAAGCCAGTTGTAATGGCTCACACACCTATGTCCAGGATATTGAAAACTGAGGGAAGAGTATCAGAAGTTCAAGGGCAACCTTAGCTATATAGCAAAGTCAAGATCAGTCTGAGCTATATGAGACCCTGACTTTAAAAACTAAAACAAAATAAAACAAATAAACCAGGGGAAATTAAAAAAATAAAATAAAAAAAAAAGACCACCACCTTTGGGCACGTGAGACTGTTCAGTGGGTAAAACCCTTGTTGCCAGGCCTGATAACTAGAGTTCAATCCCTAGGACCGATATGAAGCACAGATTCCCACAACCTTACACATGTATATACACAAATAAAATTTTAACATTTTCCTTTAAAAAAAATCTGTCAGTCAGGAGGTGGTGGTACATGCCTTTAAAGTCAGCACTCAGAAAGCAGAGGAAAGTAGATCTCTGAGTTCCAGACCAGCCTGGTCTACAGAGTGAGTTCCAGGATAGCCAGGGCTACAGAGAAACTGTCTTGAAAAACCAAAAGTCATTTTAACAGTCTACCGTGGTCACATTAAGCAGCTCCGTATTTTAATTCTCTTATCTCATCTTCTACTCCTGTCTTAGTCTACTCTAGCCACCCTGGCCTGCTTGCTGTTTATACAGTATGTAGTGCATGCACCTTTACAATGTTTTTTTCCTTGTCTAGAACACTTCCCCCAGATGACTGCACAGCACATCATTTACTAACCTTCTTTAGGTTGCTTCTCTACCAACACCACCTCTTTAAAACTACAAATGTTCCTGGTCACTTACCAGTTAAGAGAAAAGAGATGACTAGGTTAAAGCAATGGAATTTACAAACCTGTAATCCCAGCACTCGGGATGTATAGGCACAGAAGGATCACGAGTTCAAACTAGGTGGAAAAAATATGAGATGATACTCATTTGGTATCTGATAAAAAATGGCAAATAATTAACGTTTGGGAAAGTTCTTCCAATTGTCTTTTTGGTAGTCAGCCTTAGGCCAGTGAAGACAGAAAGTCTAAAGATAATAACAAAGCATAAAAGGGGAGAAAGAAAAATATAAGATTCCACAGGCTGAATGCCATGGATGAGAAAACCTAGGTTAGTATTCCTTTTTTAAACCAACCAGAGTACTTTATCTTAGCAGTATGCAGCAATATGCTAGGAGAGTGCTGTTTGCTTTCTGCCTTTCTTTTGGTGAGTATAGGTGATGGCAAAACTATATCTGAAAGAAACATACTGATTTTTTGACTAGCTTTACCACATTCTTGGAATACAGCCCCACTTACCTGTTTAGCTCTTTTGACATTACAACTAGAGGTGAATAGCTGTAAGAGAGAACTCAAGCCTGTAAAACTGGAAATATTTACCATCTGCCCCTCTTTTAGAAAAACTTCTACAAGTATTAATAAGATGTAATTTTTTTTAATTTAATTTATTTATTATGTATAGTGTTCTGTCTGCACGTGTCTCTGCAGGCCAGAAGAGAGCACCAGATCTCATTACAGATGGTTGTGAGCCACCATGTGGTTGCTGGGAAATGAACTCAGGACCTTTGAAAGAGCAAGCAGTGCTCTTAACCTCTGAGCCAGACCTCTCTAGCTCAAGATGTAAATTTTTTGATACCTAGCACCAGTTTTATCATTTGCTACTGAAATTGAAACATCATAAATACTAATTTTCATTTTTCAATTAAGCAAGTTAATATACAATAAAGTAAATTGTGTAAATATTACTCATTGCTTTCAAAATCCTGCGACCTTTCCCTTTTCAATCTAAAGATTAGCTGGTTGCCCATAAAAGATCAAATCTAGTCAGGTAGTGGTGGCTCACACCTTTAATCCCAGCATTGGGAGACAGAGGCAGGTGGATCTCTGTGAGTTAAAGGTCAGCCTGGTCTATATCCAGAGTTACGAACAGAGAAGCCCTGTCTGGAAAAACAAAACAAAAGATCAGATCTAAACAAAATCTTTCATTGTGCTTAAAACGGATAAATCTTTTAGTTAGTGTTTATATGCTTATATGCTGCTACTTCTTTTTTTTTTTTTTTAAGAGTTACTTTATTATTTGTGTGTGGTGGGGTGCAGATGTGTCTGAACACCAGACGCCAGCTTTTCAGGAACCAGCTCTTTCCTTCCATTTTTTGTTTTTTAGGCGGGATCTCTCCTGTTGTTTCTGCGACTGTGATACTCTACCAGCTTCTGGTGGACTCTATCTCCCACCTTGTGGTAGGAAGGCTAAAGCTGTGACAACAGCCACAATGGGTTCTGAGGATCCAACTCAGGTCATCAAGGTTGCCAGGCAACATTTTTACCTGCAGAGCCATCACCCCAGCATTGTTTTGTTTTGAGATAGGGTCTCACTGGAGCCAGGCTGATTTGGGAATTCATTAACAAGTCCAGGAGCTGCCCCCCAAACTAAAAAGGCAAAATCTGCCAAGCCATACAAGAGTTTATGCTATTCATGATGACACTTAGAAAAATAATTTAGCAAGTTGCTAGAAACAGGTATGGTAACATACTACAAGCTGGGTGTGGTGGCACACACCTGTAACCCCGACAGTCCAAAGTAGCGTCAGGAGGATCAAAGAGTTCTAAGGTAGGCCACGGCTACAAGAGACCATATATCTCAAAAGAAAAACAAAAAAACGCCCCAGAAAAACAAACAAGCAAAACCCCCAAAACACCAACAAAACCATCCTACAGAGAAAGTATGAGAGAAATATTGAGTATACAACTGGATATAAAAGTTCATAAAATCAGTTGATTTTAAAAAAATATTTTTTATTCTTTGAAAGTCTGACTCCTTGATCAAAGATCAATCTAAAATACCATTTATTAAATTTCTATCAAGTAACATAATACAGATTTTTAGTAGCTATCAATGTAAACATGGCTACCTATATTTTTATAACTTTAGCCTCAACTACTAACATAAAAATTGTAAGGTATTTATTTGAATTCCCAGAAAAGTTTTTTTTAAAATAAATAGAAAATATTTTCAAGTAGAAGTTTACTTATGATTTTCTTAAAATCAGATTTGCTACATTAACAAAATACCTGTAATTTGTTTGTAAATACAGAAAACATTGAGCTTTCTTTAAAAAAATTCTCAAACATACAGTTTTCCCCATTTTTTCTCTTTAGTTCATTTTTCACAGGACTATCACAATATATTTTAGTAGACACAAAATATGTCTTATTAACTTTTAAAGAAATTAAATTTTGAATATTAAGTGTAGAATATTATTTTCCTATAAGTTAGAACTTATCTCGATAATTATTATATCTATAAAATTAGGATCAAATATTATAAAAGTCATGAAAATCATTTTACATTCTTTTAACATGAAAATAAATCTGATCATAGGTCTGGGTAGTCAGATAATAATCTCCTTATTAAAATGCAAATAATTAGACAATAATAAAACAATCCACAATACTTGAAATTGAAAAAGGTATTTCCTACCTTGCCTGCTTCTCTTTCTAAGTCGACATATTCCCGGCTAGGTGTCTGTCGCTGTTCTCCCTGCCAGCTGGCCGGAAAAAACTGGAGAGACAGATTGGTTCCTGTGGCCACAAAAGCCTTTTAGAAAAATCAATACAAACAGGATCAGGAGCAGGACATTACATAAATTATGCAGGCAGTCATTTATTTTTACATCAGTTTATGTCTTAAGCCAAGCAGCACCGAGAATACTTAAAAGTAAAAAACATGCACTCATCATTTTTCTTAAGTATTAAGTTACAAACATCTGATTCCATTTTAAGGACATTTGCCATTGGCTGCTTAAATATAAAATCAGACATGGAATCAATACTTTCTTTCAGGTCATTTTTTTGCTGACGTTAGGAACTCACATTGCTGTGTCTAACCAAAACCTCTATCCTTGGATTTAAAAACTTCATTTTCAAATGTGAAAAAATCACTCATGATTTAAAATTTTAAAGAATATCATAATTAAAAGTTGTATAAATGGGATATTTTAATTTTTGATTCTTTGGCTCAAGAAAATATGCAACCATGTGTAGTGCATTTTAAAAAACCTGCAGTATTTAAGTACATTTTAAAGCATGAGTTTCAAAGCCCACGAAAAAAACCATACTAGGAGGCCAGGTGTGATAGTGCACACCTTTGATTCCAGCAGCACTCAGGAGACAGAGGCAGGTAGAGCTCTGTGAGTTTCGAGGCCAGCCTGGTCTACATACTGAGTTCCAGGACAGCCAGGGCTACAAACTATAATCCTGTCTCAAAAAAAAAGATGGTACAGCTCAATACACAGAACAAATCTAAAACCATCTTCAAAAGTATCTTCTTATGCAGCCTCTGAGCAATTTAACTCTTATTTCCCCAATAAACAAACAAAACCCTAAAATACCACTATTTCCTTTCCAAGAGAGATTTAGAAAGAAATGAGTAAAAATCGCATTTCCAAAAAATACATTTTTGATCTGGAGAGATGGTTCAGCAGTTAGAGCACTGGCTGCTCTTGCAGAGGACCCGGGTTCAATTCCCAGCACCCACACCGTGGCTCACGACACCTGAAACTCCAGTTCCAGGGGATCTTATGCCCTCCTAATAAATAAGCCTCTGTGGGAACTTCTCACACACACACACACACACACACACACACACCACACACGCGCGGCGCACAGGCTTGCATACAGAGATAGATGAAATGAAAACAAAACAAAAACAGAGTGTCTTGACACAGTCAGGCAGCATGGCCCAAACCTGACACCCCAGCTTTGAAACCCATCTAGAAAAATAAAAAAACAAAACAAAAAACCCCCAACATTTTAAGCTGTGCATATTGGCACATGCCTTTAATCTCAGCACCTGGGAGGCATAAACAGGCAGATTTCTGTGATTCCAAGGCCCCCGTGGTCTACATAGTGAGTTCCAGGACAGCCAGAGCTATATAGTAAGACCCTGACTTGCGGGGGTGGGGGGGTGGTGGATCATTTTAGGGGCTGGAGAGACAGTTCAGTTTTTTTGTTTGTTTGTTTTTGTTTTTGTTTTTTTTTTTCCCGGGACAGAGTTTCTCTGTGTAGTTTTGGTGCCTGTCCTGGATCTCGATCTGAGCTAACAAACATCCGCCTCCTGAGTGCTGGGATTAAAGGTGTGGGCCACCGCCACCCCGCAACAGTTCAGCTCTTAAGAACACTGGCAACTCTTTCAAAGGACTAGAATTTGATTCTCAGCATCCATATGGAGGCTCACAATCATCTGTAACTTAACTTCCAGGGGATCCAATGCCCCATTCCTACCTATGTGGGCACCAGGCAATCACATAGGGCACAGACATACATGAAGGCAAAACACCCATATACATTAAAGTTTTAAAGTCATCTATGTATGAACTTCTCTTTGCTGGAAGCATAGTTTTATTCTGCTAATTAAATTCTGAAGCATTCATTGTTTCTAAACATAATCTTCATTTGAAAGCAAGGGGCTCACGTTCGGGGGGATTTGCTCAAAGTTACTAGATAATGAATTTTCCTAACAGTTCCCCTGAGGAATAACAACTTCAGAAGAAAGGGGTCTCACTACGCAGCCCAAGCTGGCCTTAACTAATATTTTCTCTCCACCTCCTATTTATTTCTATTACTGGTACTATAAGTACATTTCATCAGCCTAACTGTTCAACCTCTCAACTGGGCAAGTTGTACTCATAAAAGCCCTACCAGCATAAGTCCAAATGAAAAGCAGATTCATGAATTCAAGTTCATCTCTGACTACATATTAAATTCAAAACCAACTTGGGCTCCATGAGACCCTGCCCAACCCCATCCCCTCCAAAAAATGAAAACTAGAATTCTAGAAGGAAATCTGCCTAGGCTGTATGATCTCAGTTTCCTTATTTATTAAGCTGCTTAGAAAAGTATCAATAAGCACTATATAAATGTGTACTGTGCCGGGCAGCGGTGGTGGTGGTGGACGCCTTTAATCCCACCACTCAGGATGCAGAGCCAGGCGGATCTCTGTGAGTTCGAGGCCAGCCTGGTCTACAGAGTGAGATCCAGGACAGGCTCCAAAGCTACAGAGAAACTGTCTCAAAAAAAAAATAACAAAACAAAAAATTTCTTAATAAATGTGTGCTGAATAATATAAAAGAAACAATCCCTCCCTCCACAGAATGCCCTAAAAACTCAGCACAGAGCTCAGACCGCTCAAATTCAAGGCAGTCCTTTTGTCTCAAGTACCCAAGTCCTGGGTTCACAACCAGGAGCTTCATGCTAAGCTTTGTCTTTGGAGACTATATCTTGCTATTTTCCCTACGCTGTCTTCAAACTCCAGGGCCTAAGTCACCTTTTTCACTCAATGTCTCCAGTACTGAAACTACAGGCACAAAGCACATACACAGCTCAAGAGAAACTACCAAGAAGAGCTAACTTTCTTGGCCTTAGATAACATTTTCAGAGCAGAGAATTGGCAGGTTAAATCCAGCCCAGGAAACCTGTCTGTTGACAGCTGTGTTTACTAGTGCCCTAAGTCAGCTCTGTGCTGGACACAGATCCTATTACCTCACTTCCTATTTGAATGGCAATCTCAGACTTCCTAAGGTGGGTGTTGCTCACACCTGTAATTACAGCAATCAAGCAGCAGAGGCAGAAGGATCATGAGTTCCAAGGCTAGTCTGTATTACATGAGTTCTTGTCTCAAAACACAAAACAGGGGCTTGGGAGATGGTTCAGTAGATAAAGGTGTTCCTGCACAAGCCTGACAACCCACATTTCACCTCCAGTATCCACATGGTGGAAAGAAAGAACTGATTCCATTAAACTTCCCTCTGACTTCCACAAGCACACCATTCATGTGAGAGTGGGTGCCTGTGTGCTGTGTGTGCACAAATAAATAAATAAAATTGTAGTACTCAAAAAAGAAAAGTTTCTGCTTCACTAACTTCATGCCTATTATCTGAAGATTCTTCTCATGAGGATGAAAAGTGGCAAAACTAATAAGCAAGTACTGCAACCCCATCTTTTTCTTCCCTTTTATTTTTGAGACAAGGTCTCATATGTAGTTCTAGTTAGCCTGATTCACCATGTAGACCAGGCTGGCCTAAAATTCACATTGATCTATCCTGAAATCTAGGATCAAAGGCACAGACCACCTTGCCCAGCAAAACACTAGCTAATCCATTTTTTTTTTTTTAAATGAAATACCTACACTTATGAAAGAGTTAGGAAAACTCTGAAAGCATTAAAACAACACACTTTGTTTTAGAACCCAACATACTTACCATTTGAATTTCAGGATTAAAAGTATTAGTGTGAAAATGAAAAAAAAAAATGTATGCATTAGAGGCAGGAGGATTAGGAGTCTGAGGCTAGCCTGTTACAAAGTGAGAACCTGTCTCAAAACACACACACACATATACACACACATACACACACACACACACACACACACAGAATTAGCTTTTACTTTTCTCACAATAATCATAACTCCCACAAGTCATTTTTCTCTTAATTATTTCTTGTATTATTAATAAAAAAGACATTTCCAACATGCTTATTCTAAGAATTAATGAGCAGGCATGGTGGCACACATCTTTAATAGTAGCACTCAGGAGGCAGAAGCAGTTGGATCTCTAAGTTCAAGGTTAGCTTGGTCAACAAAGCCAACTTCCGCCACAGCCAGTTCAGAAGACATAAATTTCAGGCATTAAATTTTATCACCTCTAAATTCAAAATTCAGATAATCAAATATCTTTGATACAAAACAAAAAAATTATGATTTTTTTTATTTATTTAGAAGATACTCAGAATACAGTCTCTATTTCTGTGAGCTGAAGGTCCTGGGAGTTTTCTTTGGAAGAGGGCTCGGCATGACCTCAACCACTGGCTAGAACAGCTCTCTCTAGCCAACAGGATCTTGTATTTATATGTAAGGCAAAAGGATCAATTCAATCCTCAGCTACATACTGAATTTGAGTCCAGCCTGGGCAACTTGAAAGCCTGCCCACCCCCACAAACTCATCAAAAATAAATGAAGGTAACATAATCATAGTCAAAAAGCACAAAGATCACAGGTTCAAAGCAACTTAGTAAGGCCCTCTTTCAAAGTCTAAAATAAAACTTTTTCAAAAGGGCCATGGATACAGCCCAGGTATACAGAATATTTGCCTAGCATGCTAAAGACCTTAGAGTTCAAGTCTTAGTACTAGGGTGGGGAGAATAGGTAACAATTAATTAAAAGGTAAAAAATAGAAAGAGAAGGAAATGTGAAATTCCTTCCCAAAGACAAATAATTAAATTACTTAACAAAGGGCCCATAAGAAGGTAAAGGTACTTATACAGCCAACCTGCCAACATGAATTCAAACCCTGGGACCCACATGGTGAAGGAAAGAACCAATATCTCTAACTTATGCTGTGACCTCCACTCACTCACCATGGCACACATACTGCCTCCTCCACTCAATCAATTAATGTTAAAAAAGAGAAATTAAACAACTAATTACTTGTTGTGAAGCCCAGTCCCAGGGGATACATTTACAAAATGTTCCTGCACCTAACCCTCAGGGAACACTGAAGAAGGGAAGGGGTAGAAAGACTGTGTCTCCAGTAGAGTCAGAAGCTACACTCATAAAATCTCACCAACACGACTGGGCAAACATGAGCTGAACAAGGATGACACTGGACATGCCAAAGTGGATGGGGAAAAGCCCACTAGGCCTCAATCCTACACAAAGAAGTGAGGCAACCAAGGGAAGCTGGGATGCGGAGAGGTGGTCTTCCCCAGGGAAGAGCACACCAACTGGCTGTCCAGCCCTGAAAACATACATACAAATAATATTGTATGGATGGAACAGGTTATATTCAGAAACATATATATTTATATCATATATATTCACATATAAAATATATGTACAAACATAAGAATAAAATGAAAAAAAAAAGGCTGTGAATTTGAAGGAGAGTGGGGAGGGGTATATGGGAAAGCTTGGAAGGAGGAAAGAAAGGGAAGGGAGAAATGTAATTATAATCTCAAAAAACCCAAGAATATGGAATAAAAACATATTCATTCTCATTCTCTCTCTCTCTCTCTGATGGGTTTTTCTGTATATCCCCGGCTGTCCTGGAACTCAATGTGTAGACCAGATTGCCTTCAAACTCAAGAGATCTTCCTGTCTCTGCCTCCTGAATGCTGGGATTAAAGGCGTTTGACACCACTACCCGACTCAATCTACCTTTCTTAACTTATAAAATTTTTCAGAAAATAAACAAAACTTATTAAAATTTGTAAGCAGCTGGGGGTGCTTCTCAGTTGTACCAGGCATGGCTAACACCTGTAATCCCAGAACTTGGGAGGACCAAGCAGAATTGTAATTCATCCAAGGTTATATATATCACGAGTCTAGGTTAAATATGACCTTTTCTCAAAGAAAAACAGAAAAATAAAATTTGAAGAATCAAATATTTAGCCTAGAATGTCTAATTCACTCTGAAAGAAATTTATGACAAATAACTATAACACTGATATATCACAACATTAAAATACAGCTGTTTAGATATACTATGCCTTGAATTATTATGCCCAATTTATAATTACATGCACCAACCTCTGATTGGACAAAACAAATAAATTCTACTGGCTATGCATCACTGCATTAAAAAAAAAATCAACTCAGCTTTAAAAAACAGTAATTTATTTGTATCTTGTTCTTTACATTTAACATTGGTAACATCCAGGAAATTCTTCATCAAGTACACCTACCATCCACCTTTTGCTTCCGAAATGCAGGAAGCATGCCATCATCACTGGACCACTGAAGAATTTTCTTCTACCACTCAGAGCCAAAACTAAAAAGCATTTCTAATGCCTTTTTCAATCATGTAACTATCACAATTACTCAAGGAACCAGATATGGGTTGAAAGCGGCAGGCTTTCTTTTATAAAACACCTTAATGATCAAATAGTTAACAGCTCTTGATATAGCTAATTAGAGTTATCCCACCACCAACTCAATTCCAACAGCTTTCATTTTAAATACTAAAATAACCTTTAAAAATAAATCTGGTTTCAGTGGCCAAAAGTTGACTGAGTTCATGATATGTGAATTACACCTCAATTAAAAAAAATGTGTGGGGGGATGGAATACATTCATCAATAGTTTTGTACAGTTAACCTGTATTCAAATTGTACCTTTGCTTCAAGTTTGGGCTAAGGCAATAGGTCTGTCACTGAGCAATGAGCAAATATTAAGATTCCATTACACGGTGCTTCAACTAAAAAAAAAAAAAAAAAAAAAACAAACAAACAAAAAACCCAAACTGAAACCTAAGAATCTCTTTCCTATAGTTTCTTCCCTTTGTTGCTTCCTAACCAACCCATCTGAAGAGGACAACTAAGAGACAAAGAGAAGAACTAGGTCACTAATATTTTTCGACCCAGGACTTGATGAGTAGTAGGCTTCAAACATCAAACAGGAGCCTCTAGATCAACCACGGGTTTCGTTTCATAGAGGCAGACAATTCTTTAGGGACTCCAATACTAAGAGGGACATGTTTAGGTTAGAAAAAAAAAAGAAAAGAAAAGAAACGTTTCTTTCAGACTCAACATTCTAAGAAAAGAAAATGGTCCATCATTGGGGCCTCCCCCTCCCCCTCCACTATTAGGACGACAGATAAGTGGAGTAGATTTACTCTCGGCTGCATTAGGAGATATCTTCCCATATAGATTTACCAATCTCGCTTCTCAGAAACAAACTATCGCTGACCCCAAATGATCCTCTTTACGAAGGGGTGTATTCTTCCTACAAACACTCCGATCCCTGATCGAGGTCACGGGCTAGGCGATAACCTTTGCCAGGCTCAGGTTTGACTTCCTCTCCGAGAGAGCCGAGCCTGCACGGGAACCACTGACCCTCGCAGCCGTTCAGGGAGAACGCGTGTCCGCCCCGGGGGTCGAACCGCTCGGGTCTGCTTTTTTTTGCCGTGCGAATCCGGACTAGGAAGTGAGACTGCGCCCGCTCAGTTCCGGGAGCCGCAGCGTCCGCGGCGCGGTCCGGAACCCGCCTGGGCCGCGCGCAACAAGTGACTGGCGCGCGCCTGGGTCCCCGCGGCCTCCCCGCGCCCCCGGGCCCGCCGACTTACGATCTCCGAGCGGCCGTCGCGGCAGGCGTTCTGGAAGCGTGTCTGGCGCTCCTCGTGAGGCCGGTCCCTGAAGCCCGTGTACTTAATCTGCAAGGCAGAGGTGGCCCGAAATCAGGAGTCAAATCCGCGGCGGCGGCGGCGCCCGCCCGCTCCCCGCCGCTCCGATAAGGGCAAGCAGAGTCTGCGGGCGGACTGCGGCCGGGGTGAGATTACCCCTCGGCCGGCTCGCCGCCTCGGGCCTCCCGGGAACCAAGCCGCTCAAACTTTTCTCCGCCCGGGCCCACTCGGGGCGCGCCAAGGCCTCCGCGCCTCCCACCCGCCTCACCTCACACTCGCGGCTCAGCTTCCTGAAGAACTCCTCGTTCTCGAACTTGCTTCTCTGGTCGGGGACGACGCGCGGCATCTTCCCGCCCTCAGGCCGCGCCGGCCGGCCGCGCTCCGGGCTAGCGCGGGCACCCGCTGGCGGGCTCGGTGCTGACCGGCTGACCGCCCACCCGCGGCGTCTGGACTCCCGCTGCTCTTTGTTTCAGGAGCCCGCCCGCGTGGGCTCCCGCTCCAGGGAGTCTGAGGTGCGGCCGTCTGCTTGAGCCCAACCCACGCTACCGCCGCCGCCGCCGCCGCCTCAGCCGTTGCTTGCAGCCCGCGCAGACACAGCTCCAGCCTCCCCCGGCCGCGGCCGCCACTTCCTCTCGCCGCCCCCCCCCTTCTCTCCCCACCTCCCCGCCGGCCCCACCCCTCCTTCTCGCGCGCCCGCCCGCCTCAAACTCTAGCAAACAAGACGCACCATTCACAACTCCACGACCCGCGCCGCGCATGCGCCACCCACCAGCTTGCGGGGCCGCTGGGTTGCAGTGAAACCCGGCTCCTTCCGCAGCACAATCTCCTTGCTCTGGCCTGTCCGCGGGCTTCTCAGCGAACAGCCGCCCAGAAGGGATCCGCCCCTCCCTTAGCTACTAGGAGCGGCCCCGCAGACCCTTTTTTCCTGCCCCTTTCTGGGCTACCTGGAACTTGGCTCCCTAGCCAGCCACGCAGAGTAACCCCAGATAGCAACTTGAATTCGAGGAAACTTAAGTCCTTGAGGACTTTGCATACTTCACACAGTCTGGGAGGAATGTGGACTGTGCACTGAAAGGTGGAAGTAGACATCTAGCTGAATCATGGTGGAAAGTTGGTGGCTGTTGGAGCCAGGTGGGCATTAATGAGTCTGTCTGCAGACGAAGGTTTCAGACAAGTACCACACCAGTACTTGTAAGAGACTCAGATTAGTAATTCCCAAAATGCACTCCTAAATTCATAGCGTTAGTATGAGAGTGTTTATGTAGGTCTAGCACATCATTTAAAGAAAAACAGTCTAAATTATATATAACCCGTTGCCAGTCTATATTTTTACCCAAATATGGAGTCAAGTACGAAAAATATCTGCAAGCTCTAGAGAAGTCATTTAGCCAGAGCAGAAGAAAGTCTGGATTTGCAACAGAGCTTGATCTAAAGTTGATCCTCAATAAATCCCGATCCTTAAAATTCCAGTGTGTCAAAAGTTCAGTTCAAAGCCGGGCGGTGGTGGCGCACGCCTTTAATCCTAGCACTCAGGATGCAGAACCAGGCGGATTTCTGTGAGTTCGAGGCCAGCCTGGTCTACAGAGTGAGATCCAGGACAGACATCCAACTCCCCCGCCCCGCAAAAAAAAAAAAAAAAAATTCAGTTCAAGGATGGCAAATAGATGCCAACTCTGACGGCAGCTGACCAGATGCTAACCGTTGTGAGGATACACCCAAAGTCACCAGAATCAGTTCTGAGGCCAGTTGGCAATGCCTGCTTGAATACAGATTTTGGCAGAATTTTACAGCCAGTCCAGTTCAATCTTATTTTATAGATAGAGACCTAAACTTGGGTAAACAACTGCCGTAGTTTGCCAAAGACTGTCCTTGTTTTAACAGTGGTCCACCCCTGCCCAACCCCATGAAGCTGCTCAGTCCCCATAGGGTGGCTGACCATCTTAACCGAAGTCTGGAGAGTTGATTGCCCAAAGTCAAGGGTTTGTTGTTGGGTTTGTGTGTTGTGTGTGTTACTTTTCTACTGCTGTGATAAAACACCATGTTCAAGGAACTAATAGAAGAGTCTTTTGGGGCTTACCACTCCAACAGGTTAGGGTCCATGATGACGGGGCATGGTTGGCAGGAGCAGGAAGCTCTGAGGGCTCACATCTTTTTGTTTGTTTGTTTGGTTGGTTGGTTTGTGGAGACAGCGTTTCTCTGTGTAGCCCTGGCTGTCCTGAAACTCACTTGGTAGACCAGGATTTGCCTGCTTCTGCCTCCAAAGAGCTGGGATTAGAGGCATGTGTTGCCATTGCCCAACTGAGGGCTCACATCATAAATAAAAAACATGAAACAGAATAAGATCTAGGAATGCCCGTGGCTTTGAAACCTCAAAGGCGCCCCCCCCCCTCCACATACTTCCTCCAACAAGGCCACGCCTCCTAAACCTACCCAAATAATACTGCCACTGGGGATTAAGTATTTAAACATCTGAGCCTATGTGGGACATTTCTCATTCAGACCACCACAGCCTGGGTGATGTAGTTCAAACCCAGGGACTCACCTGAGCAAGTGCTATACCACTGAGCTATATTTCCAGCCTTCATAGTCAAGTTTTTTTTTAGCAGTCAAATTTGTAGGCAACATGTACTTATAGCCCCAGATACTTCAGCACTGTGGCGGGAAGATTTCTTGAGCTTAGGACCTACACCCCCCCCCCAAAAAAAAAGAAAAGAAAAGGGGAGGGGGAGGAGGAAGGAGGTCCTGTAAGTTGATGGTTTTGAGAGTCATACTCTTTCCATTGGCTGATATGGAATCAGCTCCTTCCTTCCTTCCTTCCTTCCTTCCTTCCTTCCTTCCTTCCTTCCCCTTCCTTCCTTCCTTCCTTCCTCCCTCCCTCCCTCCCTCCCTCCCTCCCTCTCTCCCTCTTTCCCTCCCTTCCTCTTTATTTTGTTTGTTTTTGTATTCTGGAACAGGGTTTCTCCTCACCACTATGCTCAGCAAATCAACTCCTTCTTAGGACAGACATCTCCCACCACATCCCCAAGCCTGTACAATGGATATGTGTACATGAATAGAAAGGGTACAGTTGTAGATAAAAACAATAGCTACTACTGGGCGGTGGTGGCGCACACCTTAAATCCCAGCACTCAGGAGGCAGAGGCAGGTGGATCTCTGTGAGTTCAAGGCCACTCTGGTCTGCAGAGCAAGTTCCAGGAAGGGCACAAAGCTACACAGAGAAACCCTGTCTCGAAAAACCAAAAAAACAAACAAACAAAAAACAATAGCTACCGATGAACCTTCAGCTATTTCACAATCTTCCACTGTGGCCTCTTTTCATTTATTTATTTATTTGTTTGTTTGTTTTGTTTATCAAGACAGGCTTTCTCTGTGTAGTTTTGGTGCCTGTCCTGGAGCTCGCTCTGTAGACCAGGCTAGCCTTGAACTCACAGAGATCCGCCTGGCTCTGCCTCCTGAGTCCTGGGATTAAAGGTGTGCACCACCACTGCCTGGCTTTATTTATTTTTTAATGTGTGTGTGTGTGTGTGTGTGTGTGTTTGTGTGTGTGTATGTGTATGATGTGTGTGTGTGTGCACGCATGCCATGGCTTGTATGTACAGTTCAGAGGACAACTTTGTGTAGTCAGTCCTGTAATGCCACCTTTACTTGGGTTCCAGGAATTGAGCGCAGGTCATCAGGTTTTCACACAGCAAGTGCTTTTGAACATGCTGAGCTCTCTCACCAGCCCTGCTCAGGGCCCCTTTCAATTGCAAGGGACAGAAACCCTATCCCAACAAACTTAAAATTAGAAGAGGTCATTTATTTCAAGTATACAAAGAGGAGTGTAAATGAACATCATCCCGACAGTAAGGACTCACTTCCGTTTCTCCTTTCTCTTCACTGCTCAGTTCTCAGAGGCTTTCTTAGGTGGCTTCCATTTCCTGGCAAAGGATGGCATCAGCCACCCTTCAACTTCTTGAAAATTACAGGGAAGGACTTTGATTGCTTGTTCTGGGTTCACATAGCCTCCCCTCTGTAAAATCATAATGTCCAGACAGATGTACTGATATAATCTATCTGTTTACATTCTATGCCTATTCATCAGGGTTTGAAGGCCTGTGATTGGCAGCGCCAGAGACACTTTGATAAATTGAAAGAGAGGGAAAAGCAATTTTCCTCAAAAGAGGGAATGAATGAAAATGTGTTACAGGACCACTAAACAATTTGTATCAGCTGTATCTGGCTGCAGTTTTTATTGATTTTGTTGTTGTTGTTTTTCAAGACAGGCTTCTCTGTCTTGAACTGTCCTGGAACTCCCTTTGTAGACCCGGCTGGCCTAGAACTAATGGCGATCCATCTGCCTCTGCCTCCCTAGTACTGGGATTAAAGGCATGTGCCATCACTACCTAGCTCTATTGATTTATTTTTAAGATGGGCTCTCATCCTCATGACTTATTTTGTAATAAAAAATGCCCTTGAATTTCTGCTTTGTCTGCTTCTACCTCTCCAATGCTGGGATTGCAGGCATGAGCCATCCATCTATCACACTTGGTTTATGTGGTGCTATGGATGGGACCCAGGGCTTTGCTCATGTTAGGCAATCACTCTATCAAATGAGTAACACATTTCTAGCCCCAAAGCAGCCCACTTTTATTAGTGCATGAATATTTTGGTCAAACTGATAGAAAAATTTCCATAGGCAAAATACTTGACAAAACTAGCATTAAATGTCTGACACATGGGTTAGGAGGTAAGTGAGGCAGCCTTCACCCAAGGCAGATCTGAATTCCTCACAGGAGTAGGATCTTTTACGCATCTACAGCATCACCCTCAAGTCCCCAGTCCAGCCAAGACAATCTTTGTGCACAGGGCAGCACAGTCATTGTTAAGCAAGAAGAGACAGCATGGTTCTCAGTCAACAAGACCTGTCTGCTAGTGTAGGGGCTTATTGCTGGCATTTTTGCTGCTGACCCTCATGTGGGGGTGTTAGTGAATAAGGCGTATCCCATGTGGTATCAGCCAGCACCACCACGTTCTGTTTAGGTAGACATTTGTATTGCTTTCCGTTTCAGCCTCTGAAAAGTGACCTTAAGAAAGCACCAGTGCTCTACAGTGGGCTCTGGTGGGCCTACTCATTTGCATCTCATCTTGGCCTCTTGTTTCTAACAATAGTTGTTTCTTCCACTGGAAATCAAAGCGGAAACTTGGAAGGATGACCCAGTCCTGTAACACTAGACTAGTACTCGGAAGACTGAGGCAAGAGGATGTTAAGTCCTGGGCCAGCTTGGGGGTACTGCTACACAGTGAAACTGTCAAACCAAACCAAAACCAAAACAAACAAACAAACAAAAAAACCAAAGCAAACCAACCAACCAAAACAAACAAACAGAAAAAGAAAGGAAAAGAAGAAAAAAGAAAAGAAGCCGGGTGGTGGTGGTGCACACCTTTAATCCCAGCACTAGAGAAGCAGAAGCAGGTGGATCTCTGTGAGTTTGAGGCTAGCCTGGTCTACAAAGCGAGTTCCAGGGTAGCCAGGGCTACACAGAGAAACCCTGTCTTGAAAAACAAAAAAGAAAAACCCTGTCTTAAAAAACAAAAAAGAAAAACCCTGTCTTGAAAAACAAAAAGGAAAGAAAGAAAAAAAAAATTAATCTCCATTAGTGCCCTGAAAGGAAAAATAGTATCAAGGTCAAGGGATCTGGACCTAGGTGGGTGTGAATGCAGGGAACACAGAGCAAGCCAGAGTACTTTAACTGTCAGCTGGATGGGGCTGGGGAATGATGTCCTTTGGGAAATAGATGGCAAAATCTGTCCAGCAAACCCGGAATCACTGCAGCCTTTGGCAACTCCAGGCCACAGGGTAACCCACACTCAGCATGGTCTGGCATCTGAGTGGCCTGGTCCGGGAAAACACTGCTGGGAAACAAGCTATTGGCTCTAGGAACTCTCCTCAGCTGACCTCTGTATGCCATTTTAGTTGCTTTAATTTTTTTTTTTTTTTTGCTTATTTTAAAAATGGGATTAAAAGAAATTTATAAAGGAAAATTTCATCCAAATGAGGTACATTTAGGTCTGTACTCCTAACCGCTTTGGCAGCAGTCTGGTTGAGTATAGATTGATTCACACTGCCCTGTGAAGTTTGCTCAGACCCAGTTCTAGGAGGCCCATGATGGCAACCTGGGAGTGTCTTTGTGCTGCTTAGAAATACCCTTCCCATCCCTCCCCATCACTAGTGATTCCTCTGAAGCTTTGTTGCCTGGGACTTTCTTAGGCATCTAACTAGCTCAGGGGCCCCTCTGCACTTTTCCTACCTTTCTGTCTGGGTAGTCACTTCCTGGGACCCCAGTCTGATCTCCAGTAGGTGAACAGAAAACATACACTAGGGATACTGGGGAGAGAGCTCCATCAGAAGAGTGCCTGCCGTGTAAGCATGAAAACCTAAGCTCAGGTCCCTGGAAGCTACATTCTTAAAAAGTGGGGCCTCAGAGCTCATCCTTGTAATCTTAGTGCTGGGTATGCAGAGGCAGGGAATCCCTGGAACTTGCTGGCTGGTCAGAATAGTTGAATTGGTAAGTTCTAGGTTCAATGAAAGATGCAAAGAATAAGGCAGAGTGCAACTAAAGAGGACACCGATGTCAACCTCTGGCCCATACATTCACACATGCCAATTTATATCCCTGCACACACAATGTACACACAAAGAAAATGACACAACAGTGCTGGGCAAGGATGGAGAAACTTTAGTTGTCTAGCCCAACTATGAAACTCTGGCCTGAGTGTTTTAATGTCCCTGTCTCAGTTCATTCACACAACCACTTTCTAAATCAGGTCTTGTGTGCCCGTCAGGTAGATGAGGAAATT
Organism: Peromyscus leucopus; assembly: GCF_004664715.2. Taxonomy (NCBI): domain Eukaryota; kingdom Metazoa; phylum Chordata; class Mammalia; order Rodentia; family Cricetidae; genus Peromyscus; species Peromyscus leucopus. Next base: position 106,892,427 of record NC_051067.1, on the reverse strand, counting down.
AGAGTGAAAAAGCATTAAGCTAAATTACAAGACTCTGACCCATTAGATTATAAGCACTGAGTATATCGTTTTCATTTACTCCTCCATACAGTCCTGCAAGTTTGACATAAGTGCACCTATTCTACAGATGAGGAAACTGAGGCTCAGAGGGGCTGAATGATCCCAGGACTGTGTGAGTTTATGTTTTGAGATAGTTTCTCTGTGTTATCCAGACTGTCCCTAAATTCTCAATCCTCTTGCTTCAGCTTCCCAAGTGCTAGGATTGCAAGTATGTGCCACTACCCCTAAAAGGATTATTACGTGTGTCCCGCCCCCCCCCATACACACACTGGTGCTGGGGTCCACACTTAGGCTCTTGCACTTGCTAGCCAAGCACTCTACCACTAAGTTAAATCTCCAGTTTCAAAATGGTCTTAACCATGTCCTTCTCTGCTGGTGGAGATGGTGAAAGTCCTGCCTATACCGCCTATGGAGCTGCAAACTCATAGAAAGCTGTAGCTGGATCTCTCCTACTGGAGTATTCGCCATGTCCCAGAGACCCCTTAACCGTTTAACACCAGGGTCCTATTGTAAGCCTTTGTAGGAGATGCAGCTCTTGTGTTTGAGGTTATTCATTCCTGCCCCTGAACCCAGCTGTTTGTCCTTCTTTGTCTTGGAGAGTCAAGGCCTAGTGGTCTTGCCTCCCCAAGTCCCACAGAAGGGATGGCTTTATCTGGATCTGGTACCTGAGCTCCCCATATCCGACTTTCCAGGTCTCTGCCTTTGTCATCTTCTTTCCTAAGGAAACAGTTTCCCTTCAGTTTCTGAGGAAATATTGTACCATCTTGAAACTTGGATCTGAGCCACAAATGAGACTTGAGGGAAAGGAAGAGAAATTGGTGACTGGCACCATGCCTAAACTCCTGGCTCCACTCAGCTTCTAGGTTTTAGAAGGCGATGGGCCAGTATCCAGGACAAATGTGTCATCTGCCTGAGTAAGGCAGTTTCCTGGGCCCTTAACATCCTTTTTTTTTTTTTTTAAATGTAGAACTCACATTCCATAAAATTTGCCCCTGGGCCCTACAGAGTTTCTCTTTAGTTCCAAAAGTATTTTCCCCGTTCAGCTCTCTTGCCACCCTCCCCCACCAGCTCAGCTCAGCCATAGGGAAAGGAAAGAGAGCAAATTTACCCAGAATAGAATTTCTTCAGTGTTGGGATCAATAAACCCTTTTGCTTAAAAGGAACCAGATGATTTCATCCTTGTAATTACAAGGTTGACGTTTGCAAATCTTGCCCAGGCTCCAAATGAGCCTCTTTGTCATAGGCGGTGGAGGGATTTGTCTGGGTGACTGAGGATGGAGAGGGAGCCTGGTGTGGTGGGAAGAGGTCCTGGCTCGGGTCAAGAGGCCCGGCTGATCTTATGGGGCTGCATTGACGCTTTGTCCCCTTCCCCCACCGACTTCTGGCAAGTGATGGGAAACAGACTAGACAGGAGGCTAGGGAATATCAGCCATGAACTTGAACCACACCATGCTCCTACTTAAGACCCCTCCCCCAACTCTCCTGTTTTTTTTTTTTTTTTTTTCTTGGCAGAAAGACAAAGGCCTTGAGCGTAGCATTCCAGACCCCAGACAATCTCTCCTTTCCTTTCCAACTCCATCTCTTGTTTCTCCTCATGGCACCCTGCAATCCATACTGGCCTGCTCATGTTTCCCACATGCCTCTGGCATGACTTTCTCCTCCTTCTCTGCAGGGAAGCTCATCCTTCTTTAAATATGAGTTTAGGGGCCTCTGTCTCCCACAGAGTAACTGAGCACCCCTCCCAGGCCTTTTACTCTTCATTTTATTTATTTTGTGTGATTAGGGAGCATGCATGCTATGATACGATACGATTCGATACGATACGATACAGTACGAGGGTATGTGGAGGTCAGACGACAACTTGTAATTGGTTTACTCCTACCATGTGGGTCTCAGGGATCAAACTCAGGTTGCTCGGCTTGGAGGCAAGTGCCTTTACCCAGTGAGCCATTTTGCTGGCCTCATGCTTATTGTTTTTATTTTTTGAAGTGCTGAGGACTGAACACAGGACCTTGTACATGCTAGGCAAGCATTCTACTAAGCTACATTCCTAGCCCTACCACCTATTTGAGGCAGCGCTCCTGCTCCTGACCCTCTAAGAATTTCGCTCCCTGCTAATTTGTGTTTATTCTATTATCATACAGCCAGCACTAAGATTTTAAAGAAATTATTCAAAAATGTAAACTTTTTTTTTGTAAAAAAAAAAAATTAGGAATTACAGGGGGAAAAAAAAGAGTCATGTCATCTTAAAACAATCATTGCTACAGACCCAAAAACTGAAGTTGGGAGATTACTTGACCTTAATCCCAGAAGTTCAAGGCCAGGCTGGGCAACTCTGTGAGAGCCTCATCTCAAAAACCACCACCAATGATAATAGCCCAAGAAACTAGCACCATCACAATGAACAATTGTTAACATTTTAGTGTATTTCCCTTGGCCTTGTTCCATCCACACACTTTCCTACATAGCTCTGACATTCTACATGTGCAGTTTTTAGTTCTCTGTTAGGGGTATTGCCCTAAACCTATGGTACAAGTATTTTCCTCTGTATCACTTAGTATTTTTAATAGCATCTTCTTCATTCGCTGTTCCAGTTCCCTGTTGTTGGACATTTAGATTGTTTCCTGTTATTCGTTATTGCAGTTAAGGCTGCTACGAAGCTTGTGATGCATTGCTTTCTCTTAAAAGTTCTGGATAGTGTTTTTAGTACCAGTTTTCAGAAGCAGAACTACTAGTTCCAAAAGCATAGGCATTGTAAATTTCCTTATACAAGTTACGTTGCTACATTTCTCTGTGGCACTGCCTCTTCCACTTCCTCTTGTTCCTCCTCCTCTTCAGATAAGATCTCACTATGGTGGGACACCTTGCACAGCTTTGATGGAGGGGGAGGGGCTTGGACCTGCCTCTACTGAAAGTACCAGGCTCTGCTGACTTCCCATGGGAGGCCTTACCTATTTGGAGGAAGAAATAGGGGAGTGGGTTGAGGGGAACAAGGTGGGGGGCAGGAGAAAGGAAGAGAGGGAGATCTGTGATTGGTATGTAAAATGAATAGAAAATTTCTTAATAAAAAAAAAATCTCACTATGACTGGGCAGGCATGATGGCACAAACCTTTAATCCCAACACTTGGGAAGCAGAGAGAGAAAAATGAAGGCAGGCAAAAGAATCTCTGTGAGTTGGAGGCCAGCCTGGTCTACATAGTGAATTTCAGGCCAGCCAGTGCTAAATAGTGAGATCCTGTCTCAACAACAAACAAACTAGCGATTTAAAAAAAAAAAAAAAAAAAAAGTAGCTCAGGCTATCCTCAAATTCCTGGTCCTCATGCTTCATCATCCCAAGTGCTGGGTGGTGGGTGTGCAACACCATGCCTTTACCTTTTCTTTCTTTCTGAACCTCAAAATCTATTCCCTTCTCTGTTTTCAGTGTCTTCAGACACAGGAAATGCCAACCAAGAATAAAACAAGACCTGCAAATAGAGATCAATGGATCAATAAAGGAGGTTGAATAATTTAACACTCACTTCTGGCTCATTATTGACTGTGAAATCCAAATGCATCCTTTTCTACCTCCTCTCCTTTTATATGTCTGACGATGACACCTTGACATTTTGTCCTGCTCTTGGATTCCTCCCCAAGTTCCCCAACCACACCGTGCAGGCAGGCACAGTTCCCATCACACTGTAATATTGCCTTATCAATAGAAAGAATTACCAAGCCGTAGCCACCCCACCCCCAGCAGCCTGTCACCCTCCTAGGAACACAAAGAAGAATAATTAACAAAGCAGATACCAGTTGCCTTCTTCAAGAGGATTCTTGTGAGTGTATAGCCAAGGAGTTCAGCTTTGGTCTGTTCTCTTTTGGTTCACATCTTGTCTCGTTGCCTCTCTTCCCTGATGAATAGCCAGACACATTCACCCTCTTTCTCAGTAGCTTCTCTAGTTCTTCCTTATGCCAGTTTCATCTCTGGGCCATTCTGTCCCAGGGGAGTTCCCAGCATGCTTTGTAGCATTTACAAGTGTTGATTCTAACCTAACCTGGAAGCAACTTCCTAGATAGCTCACACTGTGATACTGACAAAGACTCATTCTCAAGGAAGCTTCATGTAGTGCCATTCCTCATCCTTCATCCAAGTATGGTCTACATTAGACGCTTTCCAAGAAGATACTGAGGGGAAGCCACTTCATAAATATACTTCAAGATCTTATTATGGGGTTGAGGATGTAGTCAGTAGCAGAACATTTTCCAAAAATGAAGGCCCTGGGTTTGATTCCTGGTTCTGGAAGAACTCTTTATTTATTTATTTTTAAAAATTATTTATTTATTTAATTTTTTGAGACAAGGTTTCTCTGTGTAGCCCTGGCTGTCCTGGAACTCACTCTCTAGACCAGGCTGGCTTTGAACTTGGAGCTCCTCTTGTCTCTGCTTCCCAAGTGCTGGGATTAAAGGCATGCACCAATACACCCAGCTCTTATTTTATTATTATTTTTTTAAATTAAAGATTGTCTTGGAGGATAGGCATGGTGGCAGATTCCTGTAGTCTCAGACTTAGGAGGTGGAGTGTGCATATTGAGTTTGAACCCAGGAGAGCCATAAGACCCTGTCTCAAAAAAAAAAACAAAGTTAAGTTAAAAAATGTTTTGGAAGAGATAGCCATTTGGGAATAGTAATGGTTGTCTGGTATGACCTGAGATTCCACATAGTGAAATATAGGCACTATAAATTTGCTTTATGACAAAACAATTTCAAACACTTTCTTAAGGGGCTCTTAAATGCCTTCAAGGTAAAGAGGAGACAGGATTACTGCCTTGTTTTGCAGCTCATGAAATTAGGACTAGGAATAGATAACTGAGTCATTCAAAAGGTTTCACTGCCAGGTAGAAGACCAGAGAGATTAAGAGGATGGAAGAATATAGAAATTGAAGAAATTCAGCTTCTTTTTTTTTGTGTGTGTATGTGTGTGATGGGGTCTTATGTATGCAGGGATCCTAGACTGACAGTGAAATCAAGATAGCCAAAATGACCTTGAAATCCTGATCCTTCTGTCTCCACCTCCCAAGAGCTGGGATTAAAGATGTGTGCCCCCCTGTCTAGTTTAATCAGTGCCTGGATTGAGCCAAGGCTTTTGGTAATGCTAGGGTAGACAAGCACTCTGCCGACTGAACTCCATCCCCAGCCCAGGATTTTAATCTGTTACAGAATAACCTGATGTCTAAGAGTTTTGGTGCGTTGCTAAAGATCCCAGAACTTGGCTGGGCAGTGGTGGCACACGCCTTTAATCCCAGCACTCAGGAGGCAGAGGCAGGTGGATCTCTGTGACTTTGAGGCCAGCCTGGCCTACAAAGCCAGTTCCAGGAAAGGCGCAAAGCTACACAGAGAAACCCTGTCTCGAAAAACCAAAAAAAAAAAAAAAAAAAAAAAAGAAAAGAAAAAAAAAGAAAAAAGATCCCAGAACTTGCTAGTCAGTTTCTTTATTTATAAATCAAGGACAAAGGTAACTATTATCTTTTTATTTATTTACTTTAATTTTATGTGCATTGGTGTTTTGCCATGGGTGTTGGGTCCCCTGGAACTGGAGTTACAGGTAGTTGTGAGCTGCCATGTGGGTCCCCTGAAAGAGCAGTCAGTGCTCTTAACCACTGAGTCATCTCTTTATCCCTCCTCCCACCCTCCTACCCAAAAGGCATCTGTTGCTATCTATCCAGGTCTATTTTGAGTGTGGGTGATGGAAAGCCAATCAAAACTGACTTGAAGTGCTGGTACAGCTCAGTGGTAGAGCATTTTCCTAGTATGCATGAGGCGATATGATCAACCTCCAGAACTGAAAGAGGAAATCACGGAGCTGGTTTATTAAAAGAGAGTGGTAGCAGGGCATGGCAGTGGCGCACTCCTTTAATCCCAGCACGTGGGAGACAGAGACAGGCAGATCTCTGTGAGTTCGAGTCCAGGTGGTTTACATAGTGAGTTCCATCCAGGTCAGTCAGGGCTACATGGTGAGACCCTGTCTCAAAAAACCAAACCAAACCAAACAGCAGTACTTTATACTATGTATTAGCTCACTTGACTGGAAATGCTAGTTGTCTCACTGATTTCAGGCTTGGCTGGATCCAGGTGTTCAAACACCATCACCAAAAATGTACCTCTTGCCCTCAGTTTTTTGGTTGGGTTCTAGTTTCACTAGACTCATTCTGTTTGTGACTTGAGGACTGCCCTTTCCAGACATTCTCAATCTGGGGATTGAGCTCAATAGGCCAAATTTGGGTTATTTGCTTATCTCAAAATTGGATTCAATGGATTGCTGTGGACAGGGTGATGTCACAGGAAAAGGAAGAGACAACACACCAGAAAGCACCTTGGTTGATGTTTAGCATAGTCATAAAGCTCTCCAATAATACTGGCTACGACACACACACACACACACACACACACACACACACACACACACACACTTTCTCTCAGTATATATATAATTTTATGTGGTCTGGGTGTTTTGCCTGAATGAACGTCTGTGCGAACGTCTGTGCACCTCATGTGTGCAGTTGCCTGTGGAGGCCAAAAGAGGGCATCAGATCCTCAAGAGCTGGAGGACTGAGCACTGAGCCTGGTCCTCCGCAAGAGCAACAAGTGCTCCTGGCTGAGCCATCTCTGCAGCCCCAGGCTATGGCACTTTTAAAAGTTCCTTCTAACTCTGAAAATAACAGAAGGTCTAGCTGAAATCTTATAAAACGAGGTCAGAAGGGTTTGGGGAGAGAAACCAAACAAACAAAAACCCCTAGCCAAACAAACCGGGGAAATTCATGTTTTCCTGTACCAGAGAGAAGTGCCAGTGGCCTCCCTCCTTTTGTAGGAAAGCTAGCAACAGCAGAAGTGTTAAAACCAGGGCATGGCTCTGGAAGGCACTGCTTGAGGCCTTAGGGCCTGCTACTTTCATTGCCCCTTCAAATGATCCCCCGGCTTCTCTCAGCATTAAATGACCTAGCTGACCAGAGGCCTGGCTTGGCTCAGATGGATAGCTGAAATTAGCCAGTGTGGGTACTCTGGGTTGGGAGGTTGCCAATGATTGCCTAATCAGTGCTTTCTCTGCTGGCTGTGCATGGGGTAAGCGTGCTTTCGTGTTGGAAGCCAGTGTAGTCAGGGTATGAAGGTCAGCACACATTCAAGGCCTCCAGAATGTAAGCAATGAAACAGTGCCTTCTGGAGATGTACACTGCAGGAGCTCCTCTGTCACCCATACCAGAGGTTCGTGAGAAGAATGGAACTCAGAACCATCAATTCTCCATGGAGACTGTTTCCTGACTTCTCACATTAGACCCACTCACTACAAATGTTGGGTTTGGTATAGTTGCATCTGTATATGCAACTCTTCCCAGATGTGCTTGGGATGGATTGTTTACCTAAGATCCAAGTGGGTCAGCATTTTTCCTGACTTAGAGAATTGGAGAAGCCAACTGAATGTTCAAGATCCCAGAGTGGGGCTGGAGATGTGGCTTATCAGTTAAGAGTGAGTACTGCTCTAGCTGAGGACCCAAGTTTGGTTCCTAGTACCCAAATCAGGCAGCTCATAATTACCTATAACTCCAGCTCCAGGGGATTCCAAGGCCCTCTTCTGTCCTACTCAGATTCCTATGTGTGTTCATGAAAACACACACACACACACACACACACACACACACACACACACACACACACACGTAAAGAATGAAAAAAAATACCTTAAAAAGACTTAGACTAGAGGCTACAGCTTTGTTAAAACCCAGGACCCCGCCTTTCTGAGCACTGTGGCATGCCATGACTTGGGAGGAGCAAATCCTTGGTGATGACTCCAGGAGACTTTGAAAGATCCAGTAACAGACAGAATTTGGGAGTCCTGGGCCTGATGTCCTTGGGAGGTTCTGGAGGCTGCACTAGCCTTTCCCCTAGGCCAGCAGATCTGCTCCTGAGGCAGAAGTCGTGAATCAACCGTAGGCACCTCTGCCATGTTGATGAATTTTCCTGCCACTAGTGCTAATTTCCTGAAAGCCCTTCCCTCCCACCGTCAGCCTCCCCATTAAAAGGAGCAAGATCTGTAACATTCACTCAGTAGCTGCTTGGTGAGGTCATGGCCATGTTTGTCTACCAATTCCTATGACAGGAAGGGCTGGAAGTGAAAACAGCTCTGTAATAATAACTGGAGGGAGCTGAGGCTAGCCTTGTTCCAGCACAGGGACTGTTCTCAGTGTACAGATGAGGAGAAGTAGGGCATAGAAGGCAAGAGGCCTACCTGAGGATGAACCAAGGTCAGGCCCAGACAAGAACACAATGCTCCCAGATTCTGCCTAGGAGTCACGGGGCATACTGTTCTGTGGAGTGCTCTAGTCTTGGCCTTAGAGGTCTTTCAGGGCTCAATAGACCCACACCTCCATCTAATGGCTCCCCAAACACGTCCCAAGTTCAAGCTCTTTTGACCACAAAGTTGGTGGTAGGAGATTGGAGTCCAGTCTTGGTTAGCTTTCCTTGGGGTAGGCCAGACAGCACCTGGCTCTGGCTGGACTTCCTCTTGGGGCTTTTCCTGGGCCCAGTGGGTAGTAGATAAAGTCTTCAATCCAAGGGAGGATCAAAAGAGTTTCTAGGCTAGAGTGGCTGAGACCCCTCTGGGCAGAGTGCCTCAGGAGCCATCTTGTATGGAGGGCTGGGATTGGTTGGAGTTGACCTCCTACCTTTACCCTTTAGGAATCTTTAGGAAAATAGTATATCTAAGAGCCTTCTTCAACTCCTGTTTGCCCTCAAATGTTCCCAAGTTCTAGCCCTCTACTTTGTGAACGTGCTAACTCTATTCTATGAAGAATTAACTCACTGTCCAATTCTGTACCACCCTCCTCTGGTCGACTCTCTCCTATTCCAGTTCTTCTATGTACTATGTAACCTCCAAGATCTTTCTGGAAAGTAAATATGCCTAGGGCACGTTCCTGTTGTGGTCCCCAGTGCTTCAGAGCAGGGTCTATGCTTCCTTTGGACTTATGGACCAGGTGAGCCAGCTGAGCCACACTGCTGGAAACAAAGAAGCCTAGACTTCTGCTCCTGCTGTTCCCTCCAGTTGAACGGCTTCTCTCCTCTCGTCATGTCCAGTCCCTCTCTCCACTTGTCCTTACTAGTCCTTTTAAACGCTGCTTCTGAAAGCCCCCTAGACTCCCTACCGCCACCTGTCAGGTGGTTTCCTCTGAGGTTCCATAGCCTTCCAGGTGACCCATTCTATCATCCTCCGCACCCACACTCTGTCAGCGGCCATCCAGGATAAGAATCTGGTCTGCTGCTGGCACCTCCAAGTAAGCACTGTGCTCTCCCAGCTCAGATTGTCCTCAGCACTGTACTTGTTCTCTGTCATTCTGCCAATGTGTCTCTGTGTTTAACCAACTTCTGTTTCTTTCCTTCACCCACTGATTTTCTTTGGCCAACCATTTTATTGTCTCTATCAGTCTTTATTTCTTTCCCCATTCCCCACCCATTCATCTGCTCTTGCTCTATTAAGTACCCTAGGTGGCCTCATTGTCACTGTATGCTTTCATTATCAGTCTCCATGCCCAATTTCTCACAGGCATTGGTTCCTCTCTACACAGTTAATGGCCAGGTACGTGGAAAGGTGTCTCAAACTCTTTAATATAAGTGATCCTTTCTTCCCCAAAGAATCTGGACCCACTAGGCCTGAGAGAAATCTCTGAACACAGGGCAGGCACTCGGCCCTTTCCCCACTGAGGTCAATCTGAGAGGAGGAAGTGTGGCCATAGAAAAGGCCACTGCATCCAAGACTGGTCAAGGGCCTCAGCTCCTCTAGCCCAGGCCCTTGTAGCACTGATAGAGGAAGAAGAGCATTGCACATTGGAGGCTCTCTAGTCAACCCAGCTGTGGCCATTCCTCCTAAATCCTCTCCCCTTGCTTCTTTGAGAACTTTCAGCTCGTAACCATTGTATGTTTTAGGCATTGGGTTCATCACTCTAGGGCCCCTGCTGTGTCCAAGAGCAGCTGCAAGAGTCATGTTAGAAGGGCCCTGAAGTGTTCGGTGGTCCACACTGGCCCCCACTCTTCCTTCTTCCAGCTCCTCTCCACCTGATGCTTGCCTGGATCTCAGGGCTTTTTAACAGGTTGAGGTCTAAGCTAAAAGCCCCAGAGCCTCTGTCCATGCACCCTGCAGATGCCTGGAGGTAAGGTTTGATCCCTTTGGGGTGAGTGAGTTGTGTTGTTCAGAGCAGGGACCTAGAGAGGAAGTCCATACATTCACTTAGCAGTGTTGAGGACCTGAGGCTTCATATTGCCTACCTCACTGCAGCAGGAGCACGAACAAGCACCCACGGTGGGTTTCCAAAACCTGATCCTGCCACGGTCACCATTAGGGAACTGATCTGGACACTGCTAACCCAGACCCAGGGAAACAATGAAGTCTGTTCGTGTCCCCCCAGACCCCCCCCCCTCTCCGAGAAAGCTAGAAGTCAAGTCAGGCACCAAGCACCTCACTGGCAGTTTAAGATTTGAGTTGTACTGTCCCCGTTCTCTAGCTGCTGCAGGATGAATTGATGACCGGTTCCGAGACACATGAGGTGGGAGGCTCAGGAGTCCTGGCAGCGGGGCCAACCCTCTTGCCTCGCCACCAGGCGCTGCGAGTTCCAGGCTTAGGCGCCCTTGAGTCCGCCTGGGCTCTGGACAAGAGCCAGCGACGAGATCCATCACAGCAGTTGGCAAGAGGCCTGACGGCGCGTCCCCTGGGGGCTCCCAGGCAGCTGGCGCTGTCGGTGAGCAGGGAGGCTGAGACCCGCTCCGGGTAGCGGGAGCCTGGGGCGAGAGGAGGAGTCAGCTGCAGCGCTGAGGGGCCTGTGGTCAGCGGGAACGATGGAAGAGCCGCGTCCTCCACACTGCTTGGCTGGTAATAGCTGCTTCGGGTATAGAGGTGTGGGAAAAGAAGAGGGCGCTGATTCCGGAGGCGGAAGTCCGAAGGCAGGCTCCAGCCCCAAGGTGGGCGTCCTGAACGCGAGAGCGCTAGGAAGGCTCTGGCTTGGTACCTGTGAGTGTTCTTCATCCCTGAGAGGTTGGCGGGCAAAGGTAAAGGGAGGGAAGAGCATGTAGGCAGGCGGGTAGCTATCCAGCTGTGCGCTCTGGGAAGGAGCTGGTGGAAGACCAGTTTGGATGGATGGGGAGCACGTGGGCCAGTAGTCCACCTGGCTCCCTTCCAGATTGCCCACTGGAATTCTATTCTGGAACCCCAGGGGAGGTCGAAGGTCCAAGGGCTTCCCGTAGTCCTTTATTATTCTGTCAGCCACGGCTGTGCTGGAGTCTGGATTCTTGTTTCTGCTCAGCTGTACTTCCTTTAATTTGGAGGAGAAATTCTCTTCCTTAGGTCTGGATGAAAAATGCCTAAAGAAGGATGTTGAAGGAAAATCACATTGGGTGTGGCGACTCATGTGAGTAATCCCAGCACCTTGGAAACTGGAGGATTGCTAAGGGTTCAAGGCCAGACCCAGCTCTACCTAATGAGTTCTAAGTCAGCTTGGACTGCAATATGAAACCTTATCTGAAAAACAGAACAAATAGGGGCTGGAGAACTGGCTCAATGGTTAAGAGCACATTTTGCTCTTGCAGGAAACCCAGGTTCAACTCCCAGCACCCATATGGTGGCTCTAACCATCTGTGATTCCAGTTTCAGGGATCTGATGCTCGCTGAAGTCACCAGGCGTGCACACACACAGTGCACATACATACTTGCAGGCAAAATACTCATATTCATAAAAAATCTTTAAAAAATAGAATAAATAAAACATTAAAGCTCAGGGAAGGCAGGCAGGCTTTATTCAAGGTCACTGAAATGAACATAGGACCTTTGCAATGAGATTTTGCAGTGAGGAAGAAAGAAATTTGGCTCAAACCCCAATAGCATAGCTAAGTGGGAATTATAGTCAAGAGGAATGTGGTCGGTAGGTGGAAAAAAGTACTAACAAGAAGTGTTAAAGGTTCTGGCTAAAGGTATCAATTATTTTAAAAAAATTATTTTATGTGTATGGATGTCTTGCTTGCATGTGTCTGTGCACTACTCGGTTCTTGCAAAGGCCAGAAGAGTGCCAGCATCAGGGTCCCTGGAACTGGAGACAGAGATGGGGTGCTGGGAACTGAACTTGGGTCCTCTGGGAGAGCAGCCAGTGCTGACCCATCTCTCCAGCCCACTAACAAGTTTGGCTGAAGATAGGCCTAGGTGCTCAGACATCACCTGGAGGAAGTGTGGGATGAGGAACTCCATTAGTTATGGAGGGTGATCAGATATTGAGTGGGAGCTGGATCTCTGGTTAAACGGTCTTGGCAGGGCTCTTGCTAAAGTTGGACATGGTTGAAACAAACACAGAGCCTTAAAAAGTTTGCTCTCTTTGAAAAAATTTGGGGAGTCTGAATTGAATCAATGAAAATACCTTTTTTGTTTGTTTGTTTGTTTTGTTTTTCAAGACAGCCTTGGCTGTCCTGGAACTTGCTCTGTAGTCCATTCTGGCCTCAAACTGAAAGAGATCCACCTAGGCTGAAAGTACCTTCTTCAGAGGATGTATCAGCCTATTTTCTGCTACAGTAGAATATTACACAAGTATGTGTAGCTGTATTAGTCACAGTAACTAAGAGGTGCAAACAACTCAAATTTTTTCTTTTTTTTTTTCCTTAAAGATTTATTTATTTATTATGTATACAGTGTTCTGCCTGCACATATGTTTGCAGGCCAGAAGAAGGCACCAGATCTCACTCAGATGGTTGTGAGCCACCATGTGGTTGCTGGGAATTGAACTCAAGATCTCTGGAAGAGCAGCTGGTGCTCTTAACCTCTGAGCCATCTTTCCAGCCCCCAACTCAAATCTTTTTTTTTCTCTTTTGAACAACTTAAAAATCTAATGGATAAAAAACACATAAAATAAAACAAAATTGTTACGTACAACAACATGGATGAACTTTTTAGACATTGTGATATTATGCTAGTCATGAAAGGACAAAAGTATGAGTTTACTCTATCAGGTGCCTGAAAGAGTCTTTTCACGAAGACAGAGAGTGGGGGCCCAGGGTCTGGAGAGATGGCTCAGCAGAGCACTTATCACTTGCTGCCCTTCCAGAGGACTCCAGCTCAGTTCCCAGCACCCCAGTCAGGTGGCTCCTAACCATTTGTAGCGCCAGCTCCAGGAGATCTGAATCTTCCTCTGGCTTCCATGGGTACCCACACATATGCAGCGTATATACATATATATGCACACAAATATAAAATTAAAGCAAATCTTTAAAAAAGGAAGAGACTGCAGAGGTATCCCAGCAGATAAAGGTGCTTGCTTCTAGGATTGGTGGCTTGTGTTTGATTCCTGGAACCCATATGGTGGAAGGAGAGAACCAGCTCTTGAAAGCTGTATTCTGATCTTCACATGGGCACAGCAACACCCACACACAAACACACAAAACCCCCACACGGAAAAAAATAGTAAATAAATAATAAATGAATAAGTGTGTGTGTGTGTGTGTGTGTGTGTGTGTGTGTGTGTGTGTGTGTGTTTCTTTTTTGTGTCAGGGATTTTCTGTGTAATAGTCCTGGCTGTCTTGGAATTTTCTTTGTAGACCAGGCTGGCCTGGAATTTACAGAGGTCTGCCTGCCTCTGCAGCGTGTGCCACCATGCCCAGCTTGAATAAGCATATTAAAAAAGAAAATAGGCCGGCGTGGTGGCACACGCCTTTAATCCCAGCACTCGGGAGGCAGAGCCAGGCGGATCTCTGTGAGTTCGAGGCCAGCCTGGGCTACCAAGTGAGCCCCAGGAAAGGCGCAAAGCTACACAGAGAAACCCTGTCTCGAAAAAAACAAAACAAAACAAAAAAAAAAAAACAAAAAAAAAAAAAAAAAACAAAAAAAAAAAAAAAAAAAAAAAAAAGAAAATAGGACCAAATTTGGTGGCCCAATCTTGTGATCTTAGTATTCATGCTAGCCTATGTTACAGTCCAGTGTGAGACCTGGTCCCCCCAAATGGAAGAAAGCTGATGGTTTGTGCCTTTAATCCCCAAACTCTGGAGACAGAGGCAGTTCAAGACCATCCCTGTCTACATAACAAGTCCTAGGTTAGCCAGGGATACATAGTGAGACAGTCTCAAAAACAAACAAACAAACAAACAAACATGAAAACAATAATGAAAAGAAGAAACACACACTGAGAGAGAGAGAGAGAGTGGAACAGGTTGGGATATGTTTGGGAGAGTCAGGAGATAGAAAGGTTAGATCTGAATGGATGTGAACATGAGGTGTGGTGTCCTGATATCCCTGGGGTAGAGGCATGTTGCATTTAAGATAGAGAAGGAACAAGCCAAGGTTTTCTTTCTCTCTGCTTTGTTGTTGTTGTTTTTGAGATGGAGTCTTATGTCATCTAGGCTGGACTCAAACTCGGTGTAGTTGAAGATGACCTTGAACACCTGGATTCTCCTTTCTCACTTTCCAAATGCTGAGATTACAAGTGTTTGTTACTGAAAGGCTCTAGCAGGCCAGAGCACAGCAAACCTGGTGCTGACAAGTTCAGCTCTCCCCTAATACTAACAACCATTACATTACATTTCTAAAGCTAGTCCCCAAGCTTCATTCCCTTATTTAGCCACTGACTCATTCCTGAGACAAAATACTAAGGCCCAACAATCAAAATTAATTATTTGGCTAACATATCCGATCGGGATTTACCAAGTCACCCTAGCACAGATGCCCCCTTTTTCTCCTTAAAAGTCTATTCCTGCTGGGTGGTGGTGGCACACACCATTAATCCCAGCACTTGGGAGGCAGAGGCAGGTGGATCTCTGTGAGTTTGAGGCCAGCCTGGTCTACAGAGTGAGTTCCCAGATAGCCAGGGCTACACAGAGAAATCCTGTCTTGAAAAACCAACCAACCAACCAATCACCCACCCAACCAATAAACAAACAAACCAAAAACAAGAACAAAAAACCCAACCCCTAAACAAACAAACAAACAAACAAACAAATAAACAAACAAAAAACCTACTCCTGAGAAAAACACCTGCTTGCTTGCTTCAGCTGCTGCTGTTGCTGCTGCTGCTGCAGCTTATTGCTTGCCTTTGCAGCCTCTCCCCCTTTCCCCCTCTTGGGTAATCAATCTCCTTTGTGCTGAGAATTTGGTGTCTGGATGTGTCCTGTGCGGACTCTGAAGTGGGCTGCCTCTTTTTATAAACTACCACATCCGGCACTAGCTAAATGTTTTACACTCTAAATGACTTTGCTTCAGCCCCTCTAGCAAATACAGCCCAAGAAGCAGCAAGTAGCAATATTTTATTACCCTAAGGGTTCAAACTGAGATAACATTCATTTCGCCCAATCATTTTACAGAGAAAGAAATTGAAGATCAAAAGAACACATTTTTTTTTTTTTTAAATTGATGAGCATCATCCCTAGTACCGGCTTTGGAAGGGCCCCAGGGGAGATGAGTGTGGGTAGGGGAACAGATCCCAAGCCATCAAAGTTTTGCACCATGTCATGAAGAGATTGTCTGGGGCCTCAAGGCCAGCATGAGCAGGCAGGTTGAACAGGGTAGATGATCAGTGATAGCAGGGTGCAATGACAGAATGTGACAGCCTGTGTGACGGTTCCAGAAGAGGGGGCTGCAAATACATCATGAAGGGTAAGAGGACTTGGAAAAGGGATAGAAGAGATTATCCTGAGCCTGAGCTTGTGGGGAGCAGAGCACAGTGTGATGAAAGGCCCTGGCCTGGTTTAGACAGTGAGATGTGGGGTGCCATGGGATGTCAGGCTGGACAGGTAGTGCTGAGCCCCATGATGGGCTAGGGCTCCAGCGATAGCCTGAAGGTAGCCGGGAGCATCTACAGGTCCTACATTTGTGGACAGGACTGCTGTCCTCAGTTGTACGCAGGGCCAGTCTCCCTGAGGCAGGACGTCCGGGAGGATAGTTCCCTCTTGCTTGGTCACTCTCAATGTCGCTGCTGCTTCTAAGTTCTCCGAGGCTGGTGCAGCCTTCCCCAGAAAGCCATCTTTTTCTCTTTGAGCTTCACACCCACTCTTGTGTCGAAATCCAACTGCAGGTACTTTTCATCCTCGTCAAAGCGTGGCCAGTAGGGCAGCTTTCTGTGATTGGGGTCCCTGACCCCAAGGTAGAAAGAGATGTCTGTCACTCCTTTTTATTGGGCTTGTGCCTCTTACCCTTCTTCCATGTACCTTCACTTGGGAAGCTGAGATCCAAGAAGGCTTTGTGGCAATGATGCTTAGACAGGTCTTTATGAAAGAGTAGGAGAGCTAGGTGTGAGGTGAACACTTAGATTCCCAGCACTCGGGAGGCGACGGCAGGAGAATTGTGAGTTTGAGGCCAGTGTAGGCTGCATAGCAAGCCCCAGGGAAGGAGGTGGAGAAGTGAGCTTCCAGGCAGTGCAAGGTGAGGTAAAATAGAAAGGCGAGTATAAAGAGGATGGGTGTGCAGAAGGGATGAGGATGACATGGGAAGAATTCTTGGCTTTGCATGACAAGCTAAGGGAATGGAGCTTTACTCTGGGAACATGAGCAAGGGTTTTAAGCAAGTGAGTAACTTGGCTAGGTGATAGTTCAGAACAACTCCTCTAGTGTCACAGAATGATGGGGGGAGAGAAGGTGGGGCTAGGAAGACATGCATGGGGGACCCAAAGTTTGGTTCAAGTGTCACCTCCACTGGGAGCCATCTCTGCCACTCAAATAGGGCCAGGCCCCTCCTTGATGCTCTAAGGCCCAGTGCTCCCAGTGGGACAGCTCCCATTGTGCCTGTTTGGAATTCAGTTTTCATATGGTGGGGTGAGGAGGATGTAGCACATGCTTATGCCATCCGTGAACCCCAGCTTCCAGGACTAGGGTCAGATACAAAGGAGAACATCGGTGACATACTATTGGATGAATGAATGAAGAGTGTGCACCACTGGACAGAGGGGACACATTCTAGGGACATTTAATATCCCATGACTGACAAGGAAAAGGAGAAGGGCCCAGGCTTGATTGTCCAGTGCCTGTGGTCCTAGTATTATTTATATGTGTAAGGGGCTAGACTCACCCAGTGCGGGCAAAGTTGGCCCAGTATTTCATCATCTGGAGGCTGAATTCCTTTTCCTCATTGGTGGATGAGCCTGGGGGCAGAAGAGGACATGGTATTTTGGAAAGATCTAGGGGTATCAGCCTTCCACTCTGCATTTGGGAGCACATTCCACACTAGGGAGTAGGTAGTTCCCTGTGGTCAGCCAATGGAGGTATGTGTCTTCATACATGGTAGGGAGACTAGGTGTCAGGTAGGGCATTAGGACCTTTGGAGAAAGGGCTTCCGAAGATATAGGAAAGCTCATCTCCATGGTCTGCGCCATCACGTCGAGGTTTGACAATTATGCCTGAGGGAGCATGATGCTTGAACTCGTACAGGTAGACAGGGAAGCCAGCATCTGTGGATAAATGGAATGGGTGAGGGCTGCAGGAAGATCCTTTACTGAGCTAAGCCCTCCGCCTACCCAATGTGTCCCACCCACCGACATCAGGCAGGCTTTCAGCTTTACAGTCATGGAGCAAGTTAGAATCCTGCCTCACTAGCCATCAGTATGTCAAACTCTCTGAGCTGCAGTTCCTCATCTGCAGAGTTGGGGACACTAAAACCTAATTGGCAGGCAAGCTTATAGCAAGGATCATGGAAGCCGTCTTCTCCCCTCTTCTGAGCCTTCTGTTCTGGACACTGTATTTAAGGGCTTTTAATGGCTGTCCTTTCCAGCCTCACCTTTGACCTCTCATCCTCATATTCCCAAGCCCAATCAGCCTTTTTTTTTTTTCCCCAGACAGAGTTTCTGTGTAGTTTTGGTGCCTGTCCTGGATCTTGCTCTGTAGATCAGGCTGACCTCGAACTCACAGAGATCTGCCTGGCTCTGCCTCCCGAGTGCTGGGATTAAAGGTGTACACCACCACCACCACCACCACCACCACCACCACCACCACCACCACCACCACCACCACCTCCAGCCTGCTTTTTAAGTTGCTCTTAAGCCCATCCTCTTAACCTAGGTACTGTCTCTACCACCCCAGCTTTCTCCTCTAGGGTGGCTGAGGTTCTGCCCTTATCCCTAAGGACAGCTCTTCCCTGGCTTGCTGCCTTCTCTGTGGTCTCTTGGAGTTCTATACTAGCCCAAAGTATGGAGTGTGTGGGGGAAGAGCTGGTGACCCCAGTTGGAAGCAGTTCAGCTGGACAGTACAGGGGAGCGGTATGATTATTCTTAGGG
This sequence comes from Peromyscus leucopus, assembly GCF_004664715.2. Lineage (NCBI taxonomy): Eukaryota > Metazoa > Chordata > Mammalia > Rodentia > Cricetidae > Peromyscus > Peromyscus leucopus. The sequence goes on along the minus strand of NC_051067.1, from coordinate 106,874,124 downwards.
GCCTCATACCCCGGTGGTAGCGTGCAGCTTGAAGTGTGGAGTACACGAAGGTGGCATCTCCAACTAGGTCTATCACCCGGTTTCGGAACGTCGTCCAGTCATGTTTATTGGCAGCATCGTTCAAGTATTCCTTTATCACCAGTGGGATCTGCTCCTTAGTGATATTCTGAGCCAGGGATGCAAGACCCACCTAAGGTCTGCTATACCAGCTGGGCCATGGGTGGGTTCTCCATTCACTTGCACCCAGCCTCAGCTCCCTAGGACTTTTGGGAATGGATTTTCTAGAAAGATCTCCATTCTGATTGTTCTTAATCCCCCCACCCCCACTTTTGCCACAGGAGAACTGCCTCCCAGGACCCTAAGAGTGCCTCAGAGACCTTGCCCATCAGCAACCATCTCATCCCATGTCAAACTCCTTTAAGGTCCCAGGAACCCTTGCATAGAGCATGTCCTACATTTTTAAAGAAGTGTGTGTGGTGTTCAGTGCTGTTCACACTAAACAACCCAAACCATGGGACCCCTCACCAGTACGGTGCTGAAACTCCAGAGAAGTTTGGTGAAGTATTTTTTGTTCATCATATGCCGAGTTATCTGGAGCTTCATGAGCTGCTCACAAGAAAAGGACCCAGGGTTGAATCAGGCCTGAGTTCGTGCCTGTCTGCATATAGAATTCTCAGACAAGACAGCCCAAGAAAGACCCACAACCTGTCCTGCTCACTGTCTGTCATTAGCACCTAGTTCTGAGCTGAAGCAGAGCTGGGAGAGCCTGTCTTGAGCTACAGCATCTGCCTTGACCCAAGGAAGAAAGGAGGTCCCTAAGGTGTATGGCTGTTTGCCGGCTCAGGGGTTGACTACACCTCTCCCAATTCCCTCCATCACTCCTGGTCAGTTCTCCCTGAGCAGGGAATAGAAGTAATGTCTACATCCTCAATGGGGCCACTGAGATCTAACTTGGTACCCACACACTGCTCAAGGGGCATCCCGTTCCAAACCCACTGAGTGAGCACCTTTCCCATCCACTCACAAAAGGCAAGGCCCACTCGAACTCCGCGTTGTTGACACCTAGAAGGTAGGGCACAGGTGTAACCTGCCCATGGGTCAGGAGCACCACAGGTTCCTCTGGGAACACCACACCATCCACCACAGGGCTCAGGAACCATAAAACCTGCAAGGCCAGGGGCATTTTCCAGCTAGTCGTCCCACATACCCTCCAAGAGCCTTGGTGACTTGGATGCTCAGCTCATCAGGTCTGTCCCAGGAGCTGCTCTAGCTTAAGCACTTTCGGTAAAAACTAAGATTGCCCATAATGATACTTAAGAAGGTGAGTGTTGGGAGGGACCAGGACAGACAGGACCAGGCTACTCAACTTCAGATGCTTGCTTCATGCATACACATAGTTCATTCCTTATCTCTTGAAAATCCTTATGAAATATCATTTCAATGAGGCATTTATTATCCATTCTATTTAAGGTTCCATATCTCTCATCATGCCTGACCCCTTCCTTGTTGCTATTGCTTTCTAGGGAGCGGAGTAATTTACTTATTTATAGGGCTTATTGTCTCTCTCTCTCTCTCTCCAGTGGGGCATCAGTTCCACTGGGAAGGGAATTTGGCCTGCATAGTTCCTCAAGTATCCCAAGGACCTGGCACATAGTAGGTATTCAATAAACACTCAAATTGCAGGCCACTGTTTACTCACATCTTTTGGATCTTTCTTGAAATTGGCACGAAAGAATGACTGTAAAGGAGAGGAGAAAATAGGAATCAAAAGAAACTCCCAATGTGCTCCAGTGACAGGTCCCCCAGGAAGTATCTATGGGTGGCTATAGTACACAGGCTGATAGGGAAGACAACTGGAATGTTGTACCTACCATCCTCTTGGAAACATGCATCATTTCATCCCCTGATAGAGCTCTCAGGCATTCTACCATGATCCTTGTGTTGTTGTGGTTGCAGCCAGCCATGTGAGCAACCTTCTGTAGAGAGAAGGGGTATACAGGGATGCCTCCATCCTTACCCCTTCTTGTTGAGCCCTGGGAGAAGAGTGATGCCCACCTTGGCTGCCTTCAATGGATCATGAGTGATGAAGGAGTTCAGTATTGCAGTACCACTTTGGGAAATGGCCCGATGGAATAGACCTTGGGCTAGGGGTGACATCAGCTGTAGGGATTGGAAGCAGAGCACTCATGAGACCCATAAATAGGGAGGGCCAACTGACTTATTTTGGGTGCCTGCCTACCCATTTCCCAGTGACCTGAGAGATGACATCTTGGAGGGAGCCATGGGTCTTAGGCTAGAGTCCTAGACTTAAAGCCAGCATCTTCCAGTCTTTGGTCTATGTAATGGGCTCTAGAGGTCCCAGAGTTGACCTGAGGATATGGGATGTGATCTGCTGGTATGCCTAAGGGGGTCTTCCTCTGCTATAGGTTACAAATGAGGGTAGGTGGGACCCCATAGTCACAGCTCCAATTATCTATGCTAACAGCTCTTTCAGAGAAGTTATATCTTTGGATACCCCAGAATTTATGTGTCTTAAACTGTTCTAGTCAACCTCCAACTGGGTAGAACCTCTCTTTGACATTATCTACCTAGCTTGGGGGCTGTCCCTCCTCTGCCCTCTGCCACATGTAACTATTCCAGTCCTTCCTGACCATTTGGTCCTGTGAATCACTCAGCAACAACCCTCTGTTCTCCATTTCTCCTACCCTCATTGTCTCCTCTGGGATAAACCCTGCTCCTTCACTTCCCAACTGGGCCTCCAAGACTGAGTTCCTGCTTCATGCAGAAGACTGAGAGGCCTCTCTAAATCCACATCTGATCTTATCACTTCCCTGCTTAAAATCTGTCCCTGCTCTCAGGAGGATGGCTGCAAGCCACAAGTTTGAGGCCAACTACTGAGAGCCACTGGTAGCAAAAGTCCACGAGAGTATACAGCAGTGACAGCTAGAGTTCAGAAGGTCAACCTGTCAGAACTAAGGGTTCTGTTAGAGGAAGCATCACGCAAGGCCTTTTGAATGAACTGGCTGTCTCTTGTTGTAAACTACTTGTGTAATAACAGCTATGATTCTCCCCATTTACCGTGCATTTCCATGTTACGTGTACATGTGATCTCACGATTGCATCTCAATCTTGGGCACAACTTTCCCTATACATTTGGGGTAATTGGATAACTGTCCCCAGCTGTGTTTATTTTTCATTAACATAAATCTAACCATGGCCATTCTTCAGACAAAAGTACTTCAGCAAAGATACCTTTTTCCAAGGACAAAACTGCACATAGATAAACATTAGTTCATCTCACCCACAGACAGAGAAAAGAATCATAACAATTATATCAACTCCTTACCTTCACTCCAGGTTATTTATACAAGACCCTAACTTAAGAGATTTACTGCTCTCATTCCTGGGATGATGTTTTAGCATTTGCTAGTTACTGAGTTAAGGTAGTTACTTCCCACTGACCCAAGGAGATTGCCTACAAGGCCAGGCAGGTGATAGGTGCCAAGCTTCTTTCTTGTGCAAATTCAGTTTTTATTCCTCCTTAGCCAGGTGCTATTCCTAGATTTTCTCCTCAGCAATTACTCTGAGCGAAAGTGCTTTTACTAACCAAATATTTCATGCTCTGACATAGGTTGCTTAGCCACCTAGCATATGTCCCCCTCCCTATCAGAAAGCAGCTGCAGCTGGGATGAGCGGGAAAAGCGGCACCAAAGACAGCTTACTTTCTTGTGACTTGCTGACCCCTAACATTTTATCTAGCCATTTCTAGATTATAGTTTAGCACATAAATTCCCTAATTGATCTCAGCCTTTAGTCGACCCTATCAGAGAACTCCCCTTTAGTCACTCCCCTTTTGGGTTGTAATTGGAAGCTGAAAATTATTGCTTTATGTGTGGATCCTAATCACCTCTCTCTGCGACCCTGAAAGCTTCAAGCTTCGAAGTGCTTTGCCAAAGAATTACTGCTTCGGTATATATGCTGGTTCTCTGAGAGCACTGGGGAGAATTGATTGAGAAGAACAAAGATGAGGACAGAGATAAAATTAGGACAGGGAGGGCCTTGCTGTGTAGCTCAGGATGGCCAGGCATTTCAGGTCTGCCATTGGAATGTTGGAATTACAGATCTGCCTGTCGCTTTGGATTTTTTTTTTTAATAAAAAAATTATTTATTTATTATGTATACAGTATTCTGTCTGCATGTATCCCTGCAGGCCAGAAGAGGGAGCTAGATCTCATTACAGATGGTTGTGAGCCACCATGTGGGTGCTGGGAATTGAACTCAGGACCTTTGGAAGAACAGCCAGTGTTCTTAACCTCTGAGCCATCTCTCCAGCCCTGGTTTTTTTTTTTTTTTTTTTTTTTTTAATGACAGGGTTTCATGTAGTCCATATTGGTTTCAAATTTACTATGTAGCTAAGGTTAGCTGTGACTCTCCCATCCCCTCAAGTTTTAGGACCAACACACTGAACTCTTCTTAGATTGGGCCTTATTACTACTGTGGCCCTCACAACCATACTTGATGTGATTCCTGCTCGCTTCCACCCCTGTGAAGTCTCTAATACAGGCCCCTGACTTACTTCCAGGCCTAGGCTGTCCACAGCCCTGCCTAGAGGGTAGATCCTGGCCTCTGTTTACGGGAAAGGGCTCTGAGAGAAGCAGGAGGTGGTAGGCACCCACAAAGCCTCACCCTGTCCTCGTTGGGGCTTTGATTTTTCATCAGTGCTATTATTTTTTTTTTCCTTTTCTAGAAAATCATTTATTTAGTGTATATGGCAGAAACCTGGTTAGAGGACAAGTTGCCGGAGCCAATTCCACCTTGTGAGCTCCAGGAATTGAACTCTGGTCCTCAGCCTTGTTGGCTGCGAGCGACTGTGCTCCTGGAGTGAATGGTGTCCTTGGCAGGGGTGAGATGTGGGTTTGTGATACCCAGGTGCAGTGTGGGAACAGGCTGGCCCGTGTCTCTGCTGGTCCAATGGAAATCGCACTCACCAGTCCCGAGACGCTCATAGCTCCTGCCGACTGGCCAAATAGTGTTACACTGTCCGGGTCTCCACCAAAGGCCGCGATGTTCTCCTGCACCCAGTGCAGAGCCGCTACCTGGTCCAGCAGTCCCCAGTTTCCGCGGGCTTGGCTGTCGCCCGTGCTAGGCACACGAGATTCATGGTCAGTGTTTCAAACTTCGATGGTCAGGATTCAGAGAGCTGCCAAGGCTCCCTACGTAAGGCTTCCTTAGACTCACTCGTGAGACAGTATCCAGCGTCTCCACCGGGTCAGGCCCGCCCAAACACCCTCGTCTTTCGTCTTTCGGTCCTGTCCACGGACCACGCCCCCTTCCGCCAGTCCCCGCCTTCTGTGCCTCAGGCAGGTGGGTGAAGGCCCCGCCCCTGGTCCAAGGCCCACCTGAAGAAGCCCAGGATGCCCAGCCTGTACTGCAGAAACACCAGCACCACTTTCTCGCGGGCGGCCAACTCTGAGCCTTCGTAGGTAGATGCGGAGCCGACGAGGAAGGCGCCTCCGGGGAACCAAACCATCACCTGGGCAAGAAAGGTCTCCAAAGCCTGAGCTGGGCAGTAGGGTAGTAGAGGGGGATGACGGGTGGTGGAAAACACTACTCACCGGCAGCAGAGGGTCCCCAGCCGCGAGCACTGGGGCATAAACATTTAGGTAGAGACAATCCTCACTGAAGTGCAGCCACTCATACCGCTTCCGCGTGTTTAAGTATAGAGAGGTTATCTGCCCCCAGGTTTCCTGAAGGCACCTGTGGGCATACAGTGAATTTGGATTGGCAGTGGAGAGAATGATTTCAATCCTGGGGTCAACAGTGATGGGGCGCGCGGGGTGGGGGGGGAGCCTAAGACAAAAGCCTGGCAGGCTCTGTGCGCGTGTGCGTGTCTCCTGGAATCTTTCACCAGTAGTCAGGTCCAGGACCGCGCGGCAGGCAGGTCTCTCTAGGATCCATCCTTCCTTCTACCATGAGTCTTGCCCTTCACCCCTTGGCCTGGGTAGTCTTTGCTCATGTTGAAGACTGCCGATGAGATCTAGGCCAACAATTGGGTGTCCTAGGAACCTCTCTGCCTTCATGTCCCAACCTCCCAGACTCTTTTATCTCCCAAGCAGGCCAAGGAGCTCTAGAACATGTTTTCCCACTTCAAACACAGGACCATCAAATCTATGGTCTGAACACCCCTCCTGCCCCCAACTTCTTCACAGTCCTCCAATTTGTTCTCTGGAGGATATTGATAAAAGTGATTAAAGACAAAGCAAGACACAACGCAGACCATGACACTTTCCTTCTTAAAATCTTCCCTGTCAGACCTGGAATCAAGGCTGTTCTGGGCTACATAGAAGGTCCCAGGACAGCCTTAGCTACTATGGAAGAACCCATGTCCGCCAAACCCACTTCCCTGGCTCTCCACTGCCCTCAGAGGAAAGGTCCATACACCCTCAGTCTGGCTTAGGCCCCTTTCCCACCCAGTCACCTCACCAGCCGCCCTTTGTTCCTGAGAGACATGGCTGCTTGCCTCTGATTGCCAAGCCCCTGTGACTGTGTCTTCTGCCAATGCTCTCTTCCTTGCCCAGCAAGCTCCTACTTCTGTTTAAATCAAATCAAACTTCAGATCAAATGGTATCCCACTGCTTAGGGCACTCCATCTGTGTCCTGCAAACCTTTCTCCACTCTTGACCGTAGTGCTGGTTGAAATTATTTCAATTAATTGTTTTTCTCCTGGGTGACTCAACCACTCCTTGAATGCAGGTTGACAGTGTGTCTTAGCACTCAGCCAGGTACCATGTGGACTTTAGGAGTATTTGAAGAGTATGGACTATCTGGCCACCTCCCTCTTCTCTGCTGCTGGCCTAGTCCCTGGAATGGCTATTCTTACAAGTCTGGAGCTGGCCTTACTTGATTGAAATTCCTATCTGCCTGTTCCTCCTTTTAGATACCCTCTTGTCCCAGCCTACCTCCCCTTTCCCTTTTTCAGATGTCCTTCCCACAGCGCTTCAACCTGCCTCATCCCAAACTATTGTCCCCAACCACCCTTACCAGCAGCCATCCGAGCTCTCTTCCTAAAAGGACAACTTTCATTTTCTTTTGTTTTTGTGTGTACAGGTCAATGAATGCATGTGAAGGCCAGAGAAAAAAACCGTTCTGGGACTTGAACAGTATTCCCTCTCCAGGTTTCTATAACATTCTACTCTCCAACTTTTCCCTCTATCTCCCTGGTGGATCCCCCTGCTGACCCAGGTCTCAGCAAAGAGAGCCCAAGTTTATCTCTCTTAGTTCTCTCTTTTCTTTTTGCTTTTTTGAGATTGTGTTTCATTTTATAGTGCAGACTAGCCTAGAAGTTGCTGTGAAGCACAGGTTCCCATTTTTTTTTTTTTTTTTAATATCACTTGGCACCCAGGTTTTAAACCTTGTGCTTTAACTAGTTGCTGCTAAACATTATTAATGATTGCCACACAATGTCATGGTCAGTTGATTACTCAGTAGTCTGAATAAACAGTAAATACACTTATTTTGGCTGAGCTGCCAAGCCCAGGGCTCCAAAGGGCAATCATTGTTCAAGTCTTGCAGTGTGAAGTCTACATGTAGGTGGCAGCAAGACACCGTAACTTCAAAGCTGGAATAGCCCTGTAGGTCCCATCTTGGAGCGCCCTCTGCAGGGAGTGGCTGACGGTATCCTGTGGGTTTGTTACAAAGCTGGAGCCCATCATTCACTGGCCTGGGTTGTGGATGAGAACAGGAGGTGGGATGCATTTGGGAAATTCAGCTTCCCAGAAGGTCCTGTGGCAAAGCCAGTGACCACATCCCCCTCCCGTGAGAAACCCAATACAGTTCGATCAGTGCCTTAAATGCCGTTTGCTCTAATTTCCTCATTACACAGGCTTGGAAACAGGCCAAGCATGGGCCTGGGTTTGCTGTGGTCACACAGGGTGTTTCTAGTGAGTTTTATTTTAGGCACTGGTCCACCCTACTCATCAGGTCTGCTCATCTACCAGCCCGCAATCCCTGGCACTTACGAAGGTGGGTAGGTGGTGGCATCTCTGATGCCATTCCATGGTTGCGGGGGTTCCGGAGGGGCAAACCTGCGAGCACCCACAGGAGGTCTGGAGAAGGGGACTCCCAGGAAGACTTGGACGGTTATGTTTCCCACACGTGTTTGCTTTCCTTGTAGGATCCCGTGTTTGGTGACCACGAGAGGTTCCTTGGTGTGCAAAGCACCTGGGAAGAGAAGAGGGACAGTCATCCTGTCTTGTTATTGTCAGCCACAGATGGGATTCTGGTACATCTGCCATGGGATCCATTCCCTCTCCCCTCCCCCTCCCTTCCCCTTTCTTTCTTCTCTTCCCCCACCTCTCTCTAGAGTCCATCACCCTTCTGCCTCAGCCTCCCAAAGGCTGGGATTACAGGAGTGTGCTACCAGACCTGGGTAGCTGCTGCTGCTGCTTTATATATAAAAATCAACCAATAAATTATTATTATTTAAAAGTCCTATGTTTGTGAGCGTTTTGTGTGCATGTATATCTGCGTACCACATTCAGAACAGGACACTGGGGTCTCTACAACTGGAGTTACTGGCATCTGTAAACTGCCATGTAGATGCTGGGAATCGAATCTGGCTCCTGTGGAAGAGCCGCCGGTGCTCTAACTGCTGAGCCGCCTCCCCAGTCCCCAGTCACTACTGTTTTAAAAAGAATGTGTTATTTAATTTTACATTATGTGCATTGGTGTTTTGTCTGCATTTGTGTCTGTGTGAGTGTTGGATCCCCTGGAGCTGGGGTTATAATCAGTTGTGAGCTGCCATGTGGGTGCTGGGAATTGAACCCAGGTCCTCTGGAAGGGCAGCCAGTGCTGTTAACCTCTAAGCCATCTCTCCAGCCCCAATCACTACTTTTTAATGCTCGAGTGTGTGTTCATTTGTGTAAGTGCATGCATGTGTGTAGATGCACATGTGTGCATGTGCATACTGAGGCTTGAGGTTAACAACAGGTGTCTTAGTTGATTGTTTTCTACCGTATGCACAGAGGCAGGGTCTGTCAGCATGCCCAGAGTTTGCTGTTTTGCTTAGTCTGGTTAGATAGCTTGCTCCAGGGATCCCCTACCTCTGCCTCCCCTGGGTTGGGATTGCAGGCAGACTGGCAAGACCACCAGCTTTTTACGTTTCTGGGGATCTGAATTCTGTGCTCATGCAGCAAGTGTTTTACCACTAAGCCATCTCCTCAGCCTAGTGCTGCTTCTTAAAAAAACTTGGAAATATAAAATAACAATTGTGTATCTGTCTTATTCCTCTTGTGCATCTATGAGGATTTTCTTCATTATTTAAGATTTCAAAGCCATGTTGGTAGGTACATAAAAGTTCATGTCTGTTATATAAACCATTTCTCTTTATGTCATTTAATATCAATGAAAGGGACATTTATTTTGTTTATTTATTTTTTTTGAGGTAAGGTCTCTCTATTATGTAGCCCTGGCTGTCCTGGAACTCCCTATGTAGATCAGGCTGGCCTCAAATTCACAGAGATCCATCTGCTTTTGTTTCCTGGGTGCTGGGATTAAAGGCGTGTGCCACCATGCAGGCCTGAAAGGGGCATTTGTTTTAACTTCTGTTTGATGTGAACATGGCTACACTTTTTTTCCTGGTTGTTAAACAGTTTAATTAGTTTTTTGATTAGTTTCTTTTTCATTTGCTTTTTTCCCTACCGGTGTGTGTGTGTGTGTGTGTGTGTGTGTGTGTGTGTGCCCGTGGTGGTGGCTGTACACATGCATGTGGAGGGTAGTGGTTGATTTCTGATGTTTTCTGCAATTGTTCTTTACCTTCTTTTTTGAAACAGGGTCTCTCATTGAACCTTGAGTTTGCTGAGTGGCTGGACTGGGTGGCCAGCAAGCCCCAGGGACCCACCTGTTTCTCCTTCTTCAGCACTATGGGTACAGTCATGCACCCCACAGCTTTTCATATGGGTTCTGGACATCCAAACCCAGGTCCTCACATACATGCAGAAAATACTTCACTGACCGAGTCACCTCCCCAGCCCTGCCTGGTTCATTTCTGGGATGGTTGGGATTATCTATACACATTCTTACTCACACACATTTGCATTAATGCACCCTTATGAATTTATACATACATGGGTATACAGGAGAAACACACAAATGCATGCTCACAGAGAGTATACATATGCATACAAGTGCAGCTATATGTGGTTTATAATGTATTCACCCACAATGTGTACACACACACACACACACACACACACACACACACACACACACACACTGCAAGCCTATTCACACCACAGACAGCTTTGGGAATAGATATGGAATAGACTAGTTGATTCCAGCCCTTGCCTATAAGTACTCCTCCTCTTCCAGGCTCTTATCCCGCCCCACTTCTACTGCCAAGTGCTGCTGAGGCCTCACTCACATCCATTGTCCCTTTCTAAGTGCCCTGTCAGTTTCTCTCTCTCCTCCCTTATCAAAACAGAATTGCTCTTTGTTCCTGTTCCTTGGAGTTCACTCAGTAAAGTGACAGAAAGCAAATGCCATCCAAGTTGTTACTTACTCTAGCCAAGGATCAGAATCATTTAGGAATTGATGCCAAAACAAAACAAAACAAAACAAAACAAAACAAAACAAAACAAAACAAAACACCAAAAAACAACAAACGATTCCCAAGCCAGGCAAGGTAGCACACACCTGAAATCCTAGTGCTTGGGAGGCCGAGGCAGGGAGATCATAAGTTCAAGATCATCCTTGGCTACATGAGTTCAAAGCCAGTTTGGCCTACATGAGATAATGTTTTAAAAACATCCAATCTGAACCAAATTCCTAGGCCTTCTGTCTCAGAAGTACTGGGATTAAAGGTATTTACCACCATGCCTGGATTTTTTTTTGCTTTTTGTTTGTTTGTTTGTTTTCGAGATTGTTTCTCTGGGTAGCTTTGGAGCCCATCCTGGAACTTGCTCTGGAGAGCAGGCTGGCCTTGAATTCACAGAGATCCACCTGCCTCTGCTTCCCGAGTGCTGGGATTAAAGGTGTGCACCACCACCACCACCACCACCACCACCCACCACCACCACCACCACCGTCTGGCAGAGTTTTGCTTTTGTTTTTGTTACTGAGACAAAGTCTTGCTATTTATTGTAGCTCAAACTGACCTAAAACTCATAATCCTTTCTGGGGCTTGTTGGCCAGCCATCCTTGCCAAAAAATGACACATTCCAGGTTCAGGTTGAGAGACCCTGTCTCAAAAAGAATAGCAGAAAATGGTAAAACAGGACACCCATTGTCATCCTCTTCTGCCTGCATGGACATATATGTATACATGTGTTCACATACACCACACACATGTATGCTCACACAGAACAACCCTCATGATCCTCTTGCCTCAACTTCCTAAGATCTGGGATTATAGGTGTGTACCATCACCCTGGTGCCCCAAAATATTCCTATAGACACATGGAAATAAGCTCGAAGGTTTATGTAACTTGTCTCACATCACATAGAGAATGTCTCATGACTGCTGTAAACCATGGTGTTTGTCAACTCCCTGGTCTCCAGGGAGCCAGTCATAACCACGTGAAAGAGTTCTTCTAGACTGCTGAACAAGAGCAGCATGGGAAGTCCAGTGTCAGCTCTGTTACCCGGAGGGAGCACAGAAGCACTTATCAAAACAATAGTACAAACCAGCTGTGGAGGCATAACTGTAAATCAGCACTTGGGAGGCAGAGGCAGGAGGATCACAAGTTCAAGGCTGGGGAGATGGTTCAATGGATAAATTTTGTGTGTGTGTGTGTGTGTGTGTGTGTGTGTGTGTGTGTGTGTGCAAGAGTGAGGACCTGAGTTTTATTCCTTAGAACCCACATAAAAGTTGAATGCATCACACAGGTGTCTAATCCCACTGCTCTTATAGGGAGATAGAAAGTGGAACAGGGAGAATCACTTGAATCTCTTGGGACAGCTAGACTGGCATCCCCAGCTGGAGACGTGAAACATTTTCACACACACACACACACACACACACACACACACACACCACAAAAGTACAGGACCTAGGCTATATAGTGAGACCTTGTGGGGTGGGGGAAAGCAAAAATAAGAAACAACCAAACAACATTAGTATCCATAAAGTACTATTAAGGCCTAGAATCACAGGTGACACCTGGAAAATTAACGAATGATGGCCCCCAATTCTGGAGATGATACAGTGAAAAGAACATTCACATGTATTGTTGGTGGAGGACAAACTGATAAAACACCTTGGAAAAACAACTTGGCAAAATATACAAGGAGCCATAAAATGTTCATATGCTTTGGTTAGGTGACTTCACTTTAAAACAAAATGTACCTTTTTGAAAAATCAGTATTCTTTGAACTATGAAACAACACATTAGCAATAGTTTATTGAGGTATAAGATACGCATCTAGCAAAATGCTCATATCTCACTTGTACAATTCTTTTTTTTTTTTTTCGAGACAGGGTTTCTCTGTGTAGCTTTTGTGCCTTTCCTGGATCTCAGTCTGTAGACCAGGCTGGCCCTGAACTCACAGAGATCTGCCTGGCTCTGCCTCCCAAGTGTTGGAAGTAAAGGCGTGCACCATCACTGCCCAGCTCACTTGTACAATTCTATACGATGCTAGTCACACACACATCCCATTCTGATCTGATGTACCACATCATTAAAGCAAAAACTGATCTGAACCTCAGTGGATGTTGGAGCCTCCTTTATGTCTGTGAACTAAGCCAAGCAAATATAAACTTAAGCTATAAACTGCCTTCCATAAGAATTTAAGTGGAAAAAATAAGCAGATTATAATACTGTAGGGCCAGCAGAACGGTTCCGTGGATAAGGGTGCTTTGCCGCTAAGCCTAATGACTTGAGCTTGGTCTCTGGGATCCACTTGGTAGAGGGCAAAAACTAACTCTTTTAATTTGTTCTCTGGCCTCCACAAATGTGTTGTGGCATACACAAGCAAGAACACACACACACACACACACACATACACACACAGGTATAATTTAAAAAAATTTAAAAATAAAATTGTGTATATGCTAACATCACCACTATATGTAAATATGCAAGAAGAGTTAATATCACAAAATGCTAAAAGCAATTTTATCAAAGCTTCTAAAAAACAATACCCACTACCACCACTACCACCACCAACAACAAAATACCCTCATGTAATTATTTAGGCAAAATCAATTAACAATAGAGGTCAGAACAGTGGTCACTTTGAAGCTGTGGACTAGGCAATAGCACATAGGATACTGGCAATATTCTAGATTTTGATCAGAATGGTGGGTTCATCATATAATGTAGTTCTATATAATAATCGTATAGTTTAGATATGTCCATCTTGCTGTATGTACACCTAACACCTCAATAAAAGGTTGTTAATGTGTTACGTTGTTTTCACAGTTCAGAGGATACTCATTTTAGAAAGAAGGCCATTGAGGAGAAAGGCACAGAGAGTGAAAAGTCTGTGTAGGACATGGAGAGGCAGAAGCGGGACTCCTGCTTAGAAGAAGGAAGGCAGAAAGGAGTGGGGAAGGCCAGAAGGAGGGACATGGACATGCCACGTTCTCAGGTCCCTCACTGATCCCAGGAGGTAGGAGACACGGTCCCCACTTTGCCGAGCAGTTACGGCGATCAGAGAGGACAATGATGTGCTCAGCTTTTTAGCTGGTAGCACATGAATGCTCTGAAACACTGCCCTCCATCTGCCTAGACCTTGTCTAAGCCCCACTGTCCAGAAGAGGCTGAGCTGGGACTGGCAACCCCAGAGGGATGAAGATCTTACCTGAGGCCGTCTGGACTACCAGGCACAGGGTGAGGCTCAAGCCCAGAATCCACTTCATGCTCCATTCAGCTTCTGCCATGGGCTGCGGTGATGCCAACACTTACGGGGTCAGAAGGGAGCTGTGACTGTAGTGTGTAAGCACCAGAAGGCTTTTATCTTCTTGATTCCCATCGCTAGGGCTGGAGGAGTTATGACCAGCTTCTCACCAGCTGTGCAGCCTTGTCCCTCCTCCTTGGGGTGATAGGTCATACTATATGGCTTTGGCTCTTCAACCAAACTTGCCTGCAATCCCTGCCCGGTTTGCTCGTTTGGCAACACTTCAAGTTTGGCTAGTGCGAGTCAGACTCCATGAATTGAGTAGGTGCCAAGACTGGAGCAGAACGTTGGGGTAGATGGGTCCCTCAGCCCCCAGGTATCCTTCCTGTGGATTTAAGAGCCCTTGGCCTCCCTGATTGCCTATGCTTTGTGTAGACTCTTGTATCTGCTGCTGTGCCCAGGTTTCTCAGGCAGGATTGTCATAGAGTGCCAGACTGTATCAGGGACAGGAAGTCAATGTGGTGAGTACCCCAAGTCTCACGGTCCAGCTGGAGTTTATACCTAAAGGCAACCATGAGAAGGGTCACTCAGTGAAACCAGGGTAGTGAGTGAACCAGAGGGTTTCCTGGGAAAGACCTAATCTTCAACATAAAGGTTGACCTTTGTGTGATCAGTCAGGAAAGGGAAATCTGACCTGATGTTTGGAGCTGTAGGAGCCAGTGTGGACTGGACATTTTCACTGACAGGTCAGGTGGGAGTCCTGGAGTCCTGGCTTACCTTTGGGAACTGAGTATCTAGGGGTTTCTGTGCTGGGAGGTCAGAAGGTAAGTGGCTTGCCTTTCTTACTGACCCATGGTCTCCAGTTCTGTAGGTCTGGCAAGTCATTGAAGCATACTATTTCACCCAAAGCCCATTCAGTGAGTTCTCAGAAATGTCCTTTACTTGGGATCTTTACCCACATTTCTCATTCTTGTGGCTTTTTTATCCTCAGGAATATGGAATTCACTGCCCAATCATCACTGATTAGGCTCCATGCTCCTCTAAGGAAGGTTTGAGGCTGGCTGAAGGTGACTGCTGCCTATAGGGCCAACATGGGAACCAGTTGGTATGTTGGATACAACCCCCTTGGCTGCAGTCTGCTAACTCTCCACAATATTAGGCTACAGTAGTCCATTGGCTGGTATCAGGCTCTGGGCTGGACAAGCCCTCCATGATAAGCAACATTCTTCTGTCCTATGTTTTAAGAATAATTCCCAAGCCAGGTGGCGATGGTGCACACACCTTTAATCCCAGCACTTGGGAGGCAGAGGCAGGTGGATCTCTGTGAGTTCCAGGACAGCCAAGGCTACACAGAGAAACCCTGTTTTGAAAAAAAAAAAAAAAAAAAAAAAAAAAAAAAAAAAAAAAGAGAAGAAAAGAAAGAAAGAAAAAAAGAGAGAAAAAGAAGCAAACAAACAAAGAATGATTTCCATGGGAAGCTGGGGAGATGATTCAGTTAGTAAAGTACTTGCCACACAAACATGAGGATCAGAGTTTAAATGCCCAGAACCCATGTAAAGCTGGGTGTGGCAGCATGCATCTATAATCCCAGTACTACTACAGTGAGATGGGAGGCAGAAACAGGAGAATCCAGGAAGTTCAGGGGCCAGCTCAGAAGGTGTGTGCAGCAGAAAAAGCCAACACAAAGAGCCCCTCTCCAACAAGGTATAAGGTGAAGACTGATACCTGAGGTTGTTTTCTGACCTCTAAATGTACACCATGGCACAGACTCACATATACTCATGTACACATGCACACGCATGTACACACACACACACACACACACACAAACACACACACAAATGACTGCCATGGGCTTGCATTGGAAGGAAGAAGTGGGGTGAGGATTCATAGCAAGGCACACCTCCAGAAACCATCTCCCAACTCCTCCCACACAATCCTCGGATGGTCCAGGGGCCTGGGAATCACGCCCATGCTCCCAGGCAATTTTCTAGAAAGTCCTATGTGCTGATATGGCGTGTCTACCATAACTTGGGGTCTCAGAAGTGTGGAAGCATCTCCTCTCTACCACACCCTGGCTATTGGCTAAGTAGCTGTCTCATCTGACAGCAAGCATGGAAATGACACAATGTCTCCTCAAGTGAGACAACATGGAGCAAGAACCTGGAAATGGCCTGTGTCCTTTGACTGAGAAATTTGATCGGAGAGACCATCCAAAATACACAAAAACTTGTTGACAGATTGAGTCTCTTAAAGCCTTGTTGACAACAGCCTTACTCCCACGTTCCCGGAAAGGAAGCAGGGAGAGGAGACAGGAGAGCGGCAGAAAGCACGTGCTCCAGGGGTGGTAATAACGTGTTTCATCAGCTTCTGCAGCACCCACCAGCTTACTGCGCTGAATCCTAGCTAGGCTGCCTGGGTTTAAACCCTAGCTCTGTCATGGTGTGACCTATCAAGCAGCAGCAAAAAAAAAAAAAAAAAAAAAAAAAAAAAAAATCCAGTGTAGATTGTGATGATTTTTTTTTGTTTTATTTTGAGACGGGGTGGGGGGGGGAATCTCACCAAGTTGTTCAGTCTGAATTCAGACTCTCTGTGCAGTCCAGGTAGATCTTCAGTTTGAGATCCTCCTGAACATCTCCTTGCTGAGACTAACGTGGGCATCGTAATTCTCAGATTCAGATTTTTTTCAATATGTACCACTCTTGGATTACTTATGAGAGCTGGCACAATGTAAATGCTATGTAAATGGTTAGGGAATAATGACAAGGAAAGAAGTCTGTGCCTGTGTAGAACAGACACTTTTATTTTTTTAAGTTTTGATTTGTTACGTTTGTGTTTTAGAATATATTCCATTCACGGTTGGTTGAGCCTAGGAATTCTGAACTCACAAATACACAAGAGAAAAGGCTGACGTGGTTCAGTAACTTCAACAGGTAGATTTTGAAACTGTAGATTGCATAGGATCAGCTCAGCCATGAAAAGTGCACATCAAAATATTCTGGGCTGGTGGCTCAGGCCTGTAATGTGAGCTATTTAAGAGATTAAGGCAGGGAATTACAAGCTCAAGGCCAACCTGGGCTGTTTAGTGAGACTCTGTCTCAAAATAAAAAAGGAAGAAGGTGACTGTTGCCAAGTTTGATGACTTGAATTGGAGCCCTGGGATCCATATAGTGAAATGAGAGAATGACCTCTGCATGCTGTTTCCGACTTCCATAAACATGTCCTGTTACATATGCATTGCTGGCCCCTCCCAAATGCATTTTAAAATGTAATTAAAATTTTTTTTAAGTAAAAGAGGGTTGAGAGCCTAGGTTGTGGTGGTGCTTGTCTGTAATTATAAATGGAGGGCAGCAGAAACAGGAGGATTGCAAGTTCAAGGCCTATCCGGACAATTTAGCAAGATTCTGTCTCCAAATAAAAACTGAAAAAAAAAAGATATAGTTTTAGTGTAAAATGCTTCGCTAGCAAATGTGGGCCCTAAGCTCAACCCCCAACATTTCTAGAGAAGACCAAACCAAACCAAAACAAAAACCAAGGATTGGGCCTGCTTTCCGCTGGCTGTCAGCTCATTCTGTGAGCCCTGGTGGACAGTGTTCACATCACTAGGATGCTAGAATTCAGGTTGCAGAAATTTCTACTGCTGCTACCAAGCCTCTTGTTAGAATTAGCTTGCCAATATATACCAAGCACCCTGGAGTATGTCACTCAAAACGCAGGCCAAGCTTGGGGTAGACCAGGGAAGGGAGTGGCGTGAAAAGGCAAGCGAGGAAATGAGATCACCTGCTAGGTTCCTGGTGGACCAGCCACACACAAACTCCCCCACCCAGCTGTGTAGGCTCCAGTTTTGTGTGGGCCTCTAGGACCCGACCTGCCAACAGCTGGCTCTACCCTCGCTGCCTATCCCCAGGGAAGTAATAACCTTTTACCTGGCCCATATGGAAGGCAGTTGTGTCAGACCGGGAACATCGGTGACATGTCTGGGAAACATATGGCCTCATCCAGTGCACACATGGAGCCCAGGGGATGTTGAGCAGGCCGACAGGCAGCAGCTGACTCTAGTGCATCATTGTCTCAGGGTAAATAGCAACAATTCCCGAGTCTCTTGATTCTCTCTTTCTTTACTTATTTTGAGACAAGGTCTTGCTATGTAGCCTGGGCTAGCCTCTAGCTTGCCATCCTCCTTTCTTCACTTTAGAGTGCTGGAATAATGGGCATGTATCACCACACTGGCTTAGAGTTTTGTTTGCCTTGTTTTGTCTTGCCTCCTCCTTTTTCTCTTCTTTTCTTTTCATCCTTCTTCCTCCCTCCCTCCCTTCCCTCCCTCCCTTCCTTCCTTCCTTCCTTCCTTCTTTCCTTACTCCCTCCTTCCCTCCCTTCCTTTTTTTTGAAATAGGGTCTCATGCAGTCTAGGCTGGTCTTGAGGTCGATATGTAGCTGGATATGAGCTTGAACTTCTGGTTCTCCTATGTCTACTTCCTGAGTGCTAGAGTCATAAACATGTCAGGTTTTATGCAGTTCTGGAGAGCGAACCCAGGGCTTTGTGCATGCTAGGCAAGGAGTCTACCAACTGAGCTACATTCGCAAGCCCTGGCATAGAGTTCTCAGTGTCTTGGCTGAACAAAGGGAAAGCAGGCAATGAGGTGGAAGGGACGTTGCCCTCTGAATCTGACAGATGGGGACCCCAAGCTCACTTAGCTACTCACTGCCCATGTGTTCAGAGAACCTTTCTGAGACTCAACGGTCAAACCTGCAAAATAAAGCCAGCAGTGGCTAATTCTGATGATTGTTGTAAAGATTCTACAAGTCACTGGGCAGTAGGTGGGCAGGACTGTCCGGGACACATGAGATGCTAGAAGTTGATATATGTGTTTTCTCCATGATTGTGGCTATTTGATTGTTTGAAGAGGAAAGTTGCCATTGTAGAAGGCAGTGTTATAGCCAGACATGGTGTTACACTCCTTAAATCCCAGTCCTTGAGAGGGGATTAAGGGATATTAAGAGTTTGAGGCCAGTCTGGGCTACATAACAAGACCTCAATTAAAAAAACAACAAAAAACTAAAAGCATGGTGACACAAGGCCTGTAATCCCAGCTTCTAGGGAGGCTGAAGCTGGAAGATCACAGATTAAGGCTCACCTGAGCTGCATGTTAAGTTCAAGGTCAGTTTGTGAAACTTAGAGAGACAGTGTCTCAAAATAAAAAGTAAGAAGGGGCTAGGGATATGGTTCACTGGTAGAGCACTTGTCTGTATTGGATAGAAATAGAGTTCACTTGCTGGAATTCAATCCCTAGCAATATTTGGCTAAGCAGGGGGAGCAGTTATACCAATTGCATTATTGGGTATATAATATATAGGCATATAAAGCATTTCTCAATGACAGCACAAAGAACAAAGTCAAGATTCATATTTGGAGTCTTCGTTTTCCTCTGAGTTACAAGTCTGGCCTTCTTTAGGGTAGCCTTTTCAGATGCTGGAGTTGGGGTGTTGGTGTCTAACTTAGGTGAGGTTCTAGGATTCTAAGAATCCAAGAAGGGGGGGGGCTTTTCAAGGTGATGACTTCAGACTGTGAGTACACCACAGACAGAGGGATGACAGAGACCAACATCATTCCTTTTCAAAAACAGTCCATGTGGGATGCGTTCTTTGTACTGTTAAGCAACTGAACTCCTAGATATCCCAAACAAACAAACAAACAAACAAACAAATAAATGAACAAACAAAAAAAGACAAGCCCAACTTATCTCTGTCCAGGGTTCCTATCTGGATGTACGCCCACAGAGGACAAAGGCAGACCTTTTTAGCCTTTTACAGGAGATCAACTTGTCCAGACTTATTGGACAGATTTGGAATTTTAGTTCTCTCTACTCTACTTAGAGAGAGCCTGGCCTATAACCTGGCTTTCAGTGACTGCCCTGATTATTCACAGAAGGGCCTGAAATCTTATGGACCTGAGCTCTACCCTTATGAATATCTGGTCCAATCAGGAGGGAACTGGGCATTTCCATTACTTATCTCTAATTTTCAGGTGACCTCAACCTGGGACAGTCCAAATATAGACTTTTCCTTTTCTTCTTCCTCCCTCCTCCTCCCTCCTTTTCCTCCTCCTCTCCTCCTCCTCCTCTTCCTCCTCCTTCTTTTTGAGAAAGGGTTACTATGTAACCCTTGGCTGGCCTAGAACTCACTACATAGACCAGGCTGACTCCAAACTCACAGAGATCCACTTGCCTCTGCCTCCTAAGTATTGGGAATCAGGGTATGTGCCACCATTCCTGGCTTCCTAGACATTGTCAAGGATCGCCTGCTGTTCCTGCCAATACTGTCTTCTTTCCACAATTCTGGCACCTCTGAGTATCGACCTCACGCTTGATCCAAGCCCAGGTGTGCCTGGCAAGCCATGCAGGGGTTAGGCCACAGGCTAAGGACTGAGGCAGGGAGAGTCTGTGAGGTTGGAAAAGCCAGGGGCCTGGCCATGTTATGGTCTGAGGGTCACAGAGGAACATAAAGACTCTTACTGGATTGTGCTTTGGCATACCATGAGTCAGATTTCCCAGTCCTTGAGGGAAGGGACAACTCCTTGCTGCTTCTTCCATAGAGGGTGGTTCTGAAGAAGGCTGGGCACTAACTCTGTGGGCTAGACCTAGGATGATAGGATTCTGACCACCCATCACATGGTCCCTGATGCTTTGAGTCTATTCTAGGGGCTGCCTGGTCTCCCAGGAGAAGTCAGAAGCCTATGGCCACTGACTGCTGTTTGCATATTCAAGAGGAATCATGGTATATCTCATTCTTCGCTCCCCCAGGTCTCAAATGGTTTGAGGGTAGAACAGGGCCTGGGGATCAAGAGGAAGGATATCTGGGTGCTAACTGTCCTTGGCTCTTCACTCTCTAGGCCCCTCTACATCTGTAGACCTGATTGGTGGTGCTGAGGCCATGGAAGGAACATTGCACATGCTACTCCATCCTGGGGCTACAGAGCAGGTCTGGAGGGCAGGGAACACACAGGTGCCTGAGTGACAATGGCGCTGGCCTCTGTTACTTCTTTGTCATCCACAAAGCCACTACTTGAGGTCATCATCTTTAAAAAAAAAGAAAAAGAAAAACAAAACCTCTCTCTGGGACTCCCTTGCTGGCTTGCTGCTTCTTATAGTCACAGAGTCCCACCTAAGTTAGACTCCCCAAACTCCAGTATCAGTAGAGTCTACTTTAGGAGGGTACATTGTGGAGACAGAGGCCAGCAAGCCTCCAAATAAAAATCCTGTCTCTGTCCTCACTGTATGTGGCTGTAAGAAAGGCATTGCCCCTCTGTGGTTCTCAGTTTTTATTCCTCTGTACAGAGGACAACTGTTAGTGAGTGTGGGCTCTTATTAACTATGTTAACTACTTCTTTGTGCCCTGGGGCCCTGGGCAATGCCATCAGGATCAAGGGGGGTCAGCTCAGGGCCTTATGAGGGGCCAATACCATTTGAGTAGAAGATCCAAAGGGCAAGGGTAACCCAGGGCCCAAGAGCCAGGACTGGTAGGAAGGGAGGCCTGTGAGCCCCAGAAGGGAGAAGGGAGAGGAGATCAGTGTTATTGCCAAGAAGCAGGACTAATTTCCCCCGAAGAGCCTCTTTTTGTCCTTGAAGTGGTTTTAGGGACTAAATAAGTTGGGCCAGGAACATGTGTAGAGGTGGTAAGTAGCAGGTAAAAATTCTAAGGTGGGTGTGTGGGGGCTACAGTCAGATTGGGGAAGGATCTTGGACCACAGTGACCCCAAGACCCCCAAGAAGGGCTGGGGCTCCCACAGAATAATCATTCTCCACTTAGAGTCATTCAGAGCATCATCCCATGGATCTTCTGGGCTTCTATTAGTTCCAGGTTATTTTTAGGTAGAAGATGCCCATGCTACTCATGCTAAAATTGTGACACTTCTAACAGCCCCAGTTCACTGATCTTTAGGTGGTGATTAGGTGTCTGGAATGTGTGCCCATACCTAGGCCAGGGGACATTTGTTGAACTTTTGCTGGGTGCTAGCCAACCATCCAGGCACTTTATGGTCAATCATCTTTCAAATGCTCATGGCAGACACGAAGGAATTATGCAGTTACACCTACTTTACAAATGGGACAATTGAGCGACAAAGACTATAAAGAACTAAGTACTAAGTAAAGGACTTGTTTACCTGCATCGCAAAAACCTCAAACAAAACCCCAAACCAGCCGGGCAGTGGTAAGGAACTCCTTTAATTCCAGCACTCCAGCACTCAGGAAGCAGAGTAGGTGGATCTCTTGATTTTGAGGCTAGCCTGGTTTACAGAGTGAGTTCCAGTACAGCCAGGGTCACACAGAGAAACCCTGTCTCAAAAAACAAAACAAAAAATAAAAAACCCAAACTCAAACCCCAAACCAAACAAACCCCACCAAATCCCCCCCCGAAAAAAACCCCAAAAAACAAAACCCAAAATAAGGCAAAATGAAACTTGCCCTAAGATATACATCCAGTAAACGGTAGACTCATACTGAACAGCCTATCTGTCAGTGCATGTGTCTGAGCCTGAGAGTGGGTGGAACTAAGCTTGGACTTGTCTAGCCCTCTGTCTGGTGAGGAGTGCTGTCCTGCAGTGCCGCCCGGTGTCCACACCACACCAACACATAGCCCTTTCTGCCTCGCTGCCATCCGAGGCTCCATAATCCAACAGTCTCCTCATCTGAAGCTGTGCCTTCTTCTATTGTAGCCTCAGTTTTACATGACTGCTGAGTCCCCGGAACAAGGACGTCTGTTGGCTAGGACACCCTGGTACGGGGCGTTTACCCATCAACCCCACAGCTCCCCAGAGTTTTGAGTGCCAGCAGCAGGAAATATTAGATAGAAGGATTTAGATTGTGGAGATAAACAGAAAAGAAAGGATAGTCTCAAGAGGGTCTGGAACCTATTCAACGAGCCCCAACTGTCTCTGCCCCAAGATACGATCACAGTGAAGGCCCCCTGATAATCTAATGTCTGTCTGTCCATAGAGAGCAGTATTTCCTCAGCTGTGTCTTTTTCTTGGCCAGTGGTTCTCAACCTGTGAGTCATGACCCTTTTGGGAGTTGAACAACCCTTTCACAGGAGTCGGATATCAGATAACCTGCATAGCAGATATTTACATTATGATTCATAACAGTAGCAAAATTACAGTTATGAAGTAGCAACAAAAATATTATGGTTGGGGGTCACCATAAAATGAGGTACTGTATTAAAGTATATCAAAGTGTGTTAAAGGATTAAGAAGGTTGAGAACCACTGCTCTTGGCCCTTGTTCCTATTGTGCCTTCTGCCAAGGGTCCCCCTTGCCCCTTGCCCCTCATGTCTCCTGTTCATACTTTGGCCTGCCCATTTGAGCAACTTCTGCCTATCTTTCAGGTCTTGGCTTAGATGGCCCTCCTTCCCTGTCCCCAAGTCAGGCCTGTCTTTTTCTCACAGCTCTTGTGTCATCGGAAACACACACTGGGTCCCTCTTCATAGCTGTCAGGCTCTCTATCAGCTTATGGGGACACACTTCTTTGGTGGGAGGAGTTGAGAACAGCAAAACTTTAATACCATGGGAAGACCTCGAACCCACCCTAAGAGGAACAGAAAGTCACGAGGAGCTTTTGAATAGGGGTGTGTATGAAAGGGCTCAGAGCCCATCTCTTTGCTCAAAGGGACTTCCCAGAGCATAACTGCCCCAGTTACAAATGCTTTCCGTGGAACCATTAGCAGCCATGATATAGTCTGGCAGAGAAGCTCTTTGTGGTACCGGGGCTCATAGGATGGGATAGTGGGGACAAGACAAGACACAGGGAAGTGGATCAAAATCTAGATTTGTTTTGAGTGTGTGCTGCATTGAATAGTTCCTCTTGCACACTTAGCAGATGCTCTGTCACTGGGGTACCCCCTCCCCAGTCTCAAAATCCAGATGTTTTGAGGGAATGATATACTGATTCTGAAAAAGAACATGAATATCCTACTCTAAAAACCTGTGGCCTGAGTGGGCACTCTAGGGTTGTGCTGACCGCTGTACCGGTTCAGACCCTTTGTCTTGACCTTCACTGCTGTGTCCTGGTCGGTCCCATGAGGTGCAGGCAGATTGTTGTGATTGTCCTCTGCTTCTGGGAGACAAGGGAAGAGCTCCTGCCCTTTGTCTATAAGCTCGGAGACCAGGTCCTGAAGCTAAAGACTGTATCTGATGAGGGTGACCTTGCTGGGTTCTGTTCTGCCTTGTGCAGAAGCAAAGGGCAGTGAGTAGAGAGAAGGAGACTAGGTCCTGGTTGGAGACCTCTAGGTGCTAGGTTTGTTCAAAGCTAGGGCCCCCTGTGCCCCAAGACTTCCACCTCAACAGAGCTCTGCCTTTGGAGGTCACCTTCCTGGTCAGGGTGGACATCTGTGGGGGATGGAACATGATTTTGGTGCCTGAAGGGTCTGGGTTCAAATCTAGAATCCACGATCATAGATTCTGTCTGTCATTCACTTATGAAACACTCCCTGCCTCCAGGTCCTGCCTAATCTTGCCGTGGGTGACAGAGTGAGGTGATCTACTTCCATTTTTAGAGACTTTCTGTGGGAGGGACAATGACACAGACATGGACGATGTGAGCTCATGGTAGACTGGGTTCTAATGGGCACACGTTGCCTAGAGAAGGCAGAGGAGCTTTCCCAGAAGAACAGATCCTCTGAAGAGCTTGAGTAATGTGCTGGATCTTGCCATAGAGCAAGGATTCAAGACACCCCAGGAAGAAGCAGGAGCTTGTGCAAGGGTCCAGAGGCAGAAACCAGTGTGGTGACATTTCGCTAGTGCACACACCTGTCTTGCAGTGGCTGATGCTTTAAGGAACATGTGCTCACATCAGCCTGGTCCAGGTTAAAGTTTCTAGAAACAGAAAGAGGCTACCCTGCTGGGACTCCACTACTCTTTGGGTTGGCCCCAGTCAGGAAGGTCCAGGTAGGTTCTGCCTCAGAGTTCCTCTGGAGATTTTCTGGTCTTCTGCTGTTGGTGCCAATCTTGGATTTTTCTGGGCAGTGTCTCTGACCAGAACTGTAGCCGGTTCTTCTTTAGGTTCACCCCAGTCCGTGGTTTTAGGCCAATCTCCAAGTATTGTTCTAACTGGTTTAACTGGGGCCAAGAAGGCAACCCCTTGCCATTGGGGTTCCTGGGTGAGAGGAACGAGTGAGAACCAAGGGTTGATCCTATACCCTGGGTAGGGGCAGATATGAGGCCCCAAGCCTGGCATGTGCTACCTCCTACTCACCCTGTGTGTGCAAACTGGGTCCATTGGGCCATCATGGTCAGGCTTAGCTGCTTCTCTTCCTCTGTGGCCTCTGGGAAGGCTGGTAGGAGGGACAGATCTGGATCAGGGTCAGGTGAAGCTTGGACTATGCCCAAAGGTCCCTGGTACAAACTGAAACCTCTGTTCCCAAAAGACCACTTTGGAGAATCGTAGCCTAGGGATTGAATGTTTGTCTGTCCTTACCCAGGAGGTTGCTCTCATCTGTGAGGAAAGGACCTCCAAAAACGAAGGGACTCTCAGACCCATGGTCAGCCTTCACCCAGGCTGGCTTGAATTTGCAAAAGAACTGGGTGTATGCTGGAACTCATACAAGAAGACAGGGCACCCGGCATCTACAGAGATGGCAGGATTCATGTTAGGTGCCGACAGTTAAATCAGGGCATCTGGCAGCACAAGCTTGCAGTGACATCAGTCATCATCATCATCATCATCGCTGCCGCCGCCGCCGCCGCCGCCGCCCCGCCGCCGCCGCCGCCACCACCACCACCATCATCATGGTGCAGATCAGAGGTAGACAGCAGGCATTCCTGAGCTCTCCTCTGACTTACTATGTAGCCAAAGATGACCTTGAATCCCTGATCCTACTGTCTTCACTTCCTAAGTGCTGGGATGGAAGTCAGCACATCCTGCCTGCCTGATACCTCTGTGAGCTGTACCATTTGTTCCACACTCAGGATGATCTTTAGATCAGCGGTTCTTAACCTGTGGTTCGAAACCCTTTGGGGGCCACATATCAGATATCCTGCATATTGGATATTTGCACTACAATTCATAACAGTAACAAAATTACAGTTAAGAAGTAGCAACGAAATAATTTTGTGGTTGGGGGTCATCACAACATGAGGAACAGTGTTAAAGGGGTAAAACTTTAGGAAAGCTGAGAACCACTGGTTTAGACTAACCTTCACTATATTCTCACTTTACATGTGATGAAAGCGAAGTCCAGAGAAAACCTCGAAATCTTGCCTGAAGTCACAAGGTTAAGAATCGGGGCTGTTACAGGACTGTGCCAGGTTCGGGGGAAGCAAGACTTCTCCCAGGAGAAGCACTTAAAGAGAACCAAGGTTCTCACCAAGTGAATGATTCCCCAAGAAAGACTTAGGGATGAGTCCTGCTGGGGGACCTTTGGTAAGTCACCTTAACTCTCCGAACCTCTGTTTCATCTGCAAAGTACTCTGCCAGAGGTACCACCTACTTCTGTGATGCTGCATCTCAAAGAAAAAGGTGTCAGCAGGTGTGGATGCAGGGCACGAGGGGACTCTGTACTTATCAGCAGCTACCTCATCACCCGTGATGGTACAGGGAAGTCAGGGCAGGTGGCAAGGGCTGGCTTACCTTGGAGGTGTCTTGAGAAGTTCAAGGTAGGAATGACAAACGCGATATCACCTAGCAGTTCCTGGAAGGCATACCTTTTAGCTGGTCCGTCTGAGCCATTGTCTAGGTATTCATCTATGACGGTGGACACAATCTCAGGGGGCATATCCTGGAGTGAGAGGTCAGCCTCAGGCCTGTTCAGGTCCCACAGCTTTGGCAGACCTCCCACAGATGGTCACATCCTCTACTGTAGGTCCTTCCACATCCTGGGGCTCATGCTCCAGGGGACAGCTATCCACCCCCTGCCTCCCTGGATGTTTTATTAATAGATTGTGTCTGGGCAGGATAAGCTCAAGTGTAGAGCTAAGTGTTAGCCCTGCGGCCACTGTCAGCCCCACATCAAGCAGGAGTCTGGACTACTCTGAAAGCCAGCGTCTGGTAAGTTGTTTGGAAGCCTATGTGAGGTCTGCAGCACCGAGTGTGGTCTGGGAGCAGATGCTAGGTAGAAGTTAACTGGGAATAAGCAATAAATGGGGGTGCCTCATAGTTCCAGAAGGCAGCAATGAGGCTGCATGAAGGAGAGGGCTCTGGGGTTTCCAAAGAAGAGAGTACACATAAGTGCTGCCTGGCTATCTAGTCAGCTCTTCACGTGCAGTGCCCAGTCTCCCCAGGAGAGCTCAGGTGAGCAGGAAGCATCATCTCCATTAGAAGTGGAGCTGTGGGCTCAGAGAGACCGGAGAACTGGACCAGTGACCAGGGCTGGGATCTGTCTGATCCCAGGTCCCTCTAGCTCCATACCTGACAATGAGATCTGAACATTTGTGCTCCGGGGTCACTTTTCTTATCTGTACAACAGGGGTACTGACAGTGTCTGCTTCACAGAGCTGCCACGGGAACCAAAGAAGATGGATGCCTAGCTGTATGCTGGGCATGACACAGTCCTGGGTAGGTAGGGTGTGCCCCTGAAGGGGTGGTCTCCATGGGGATGACCTTTGAACCATACTATCTCAAACTAATTTTTTTTTAGACAAAGTCTCACTCTGTAGTCCAGGCTAGCCTAGAACTCACTTTGCAACCCATAGGGTGGCCTTAAATTTTCTGTAATTTTTCTGCCTCAACTTCCTGAATGCTGGGATGTGGTGGTATTGTGTTCTCCAAAATATTGTGTACCTTAATAAATTTATCTGGGGTCAGAGAACAGACAGCCACTAGATACAAAGGCTAGAAAATGGTGGCACTCACACCTTTAATCCTAGCATTCCAGAGATAGAAATCCCTCTGGATCTCTGTGAGTTCAAGCACATTGAAATAGCCAAGCATGGTGACACGCCTTTAATCCAGAAAGCCAGCCTTTAATCCAGGAGTGGTGTAGAAAGCAGGAAATATATAAGGCGTGAGGGCGAGAAACTAGAAGCATTTTGGCCTGGTTAAGCATTTGGCTGGTTAAGCATTCAGGCTTTTGAGCAGTAATTCAGCTGAGACCCATTCCGGATGAGGACTCAGAGGCCTCCAGTCTGAGGAGACAAGACCAGCTGAGGATCCGGCGAGGTGAGATAGCTGTGGCTTGTTCTGTCTCTCTGATCTACCAGCATGGACCCCAATAACTCGCCTCGGGTTTGATTTTATTAATAAGAACATTTAAGATTCCTGCTACACTGGGATGATGGTCCAGAGTCATCACTCCTGGTCTTTAATTTTAATGGAATTAAGACTCATCAATTGGGTTTTGGGAGTGGATCAGAGAGTGCTGTACGAGGTGCCCAGCAGCCCCTTCCTCCTTCTTTTTACCTTACCATAAGGGCCAAGAAGGGCCTTGAAATCTCCAGCAGCTCCTCCTGGCTCAAATGTTCCAACTTATCCAGGATATCCCAGACCTGTGGGGACAGACGTCAAGGTTCTCTCAGTATAGCTCAATAGCTGTCCTCCATCCTCAGGGCTGAGCAGGAGGGCATTCCTAGGCCAGCATTTACAAACTCATGATAGAGCCATGGGTAGTCAAAGCCAGAAGCACACAAACATAACTGAGAAAATTCTGATTGCTAAGAATGGAGGTGCCTAGGAGAGTGGCATTGCATACGTCTGTCAGAGGCTCATGGCAGTATTGCCAGGGAGGAGAATATTTATTTAATATTGTTCTTCTTTTGTATCTCTGTGTACATGTATTTGTGTGCACATATGTGTGTTTGTGTGCACATGTATGTGTGCATGTGTGTGTGTGTGTTTGTGTGTGTGTGTGTGTGTGTGTGTAGGTCACAAGTTGATGCTGGTTGTTTTTCTCAATCTCTTTCCACCTTATTTTGTGAGACAGAGTCTCTTACAGAACCTGGAGTTGGTCAGGTTGGCTAGACTGGCTGAGCAGTGAGTTGCAGGATCCCCCTGCCTCCACCTTCCCAGCACTGGGATTACCGGCATCCAGTGCCATGCCTGGCTTTTCTATGGGTGTGCTGGGGATGGAGCTAGGGTCCCCCATGGTTCACCTCAGAATGTCATGGACACTAGTTAAAAATATCACATTACCTGGTATGTTGGCTCATGTCTAATCCTAGCACTTGAGAGGCTGAGGCAGGTGGATTGCCTCAAGTTCGAGGTCAGCCTGGGTTACATAGTGAGTTTAGGACAGTTGAACTACATGATGAGACCCTGCTTCAAAACAAGAAATAAACAAACAAAGACCCCAGGCAATGAAATCAAATATTGGCTTTATATCTTACAGGTAATTTTGTTTTTGAGACAAGAGCTCATGATGTAGCCCAGGTTGGTCTCAGACTTGAGACACTCCCACCTCTGCCACTTGAGTGGATTACAGGAGCATCCTTGGTTCCTGGCTTAGCTGATCTAGTTTTAATAGCACCTGACATCTGACTTTTTGAGTTCAAATACCAGGTCTACCACTTACTAGGTTCATGAAGTTACTTGAACTTCTTGTGCCTCAGTTTTCTAATCTGTGAACAAAATATCAACGATCTGCCTCCTAGGATCCTTGTGGGACTGAGTTCATGTGTGTCCAGGCCCTGGCACAGAGAAGCCAATTTTTGTGGTGGAATGATTTTCAGTGGGGGATGTCAAGACAAGAAGCCTTTTGTTTCTTTTTTGACAGCATGGTGTCAGCTGAACAGAGCACTGCACTGTGAGCTGGTGTGGCCCATAGCAGCTGCTCAACCCACAAAGTGAAGAGACACGATGGACTTTTCCGTTGTGAGAGGTTTCATCCACCAAAAACAACTGATGGCTTAAGGGGTAGGTTCAGGGGCAGAGTACTTGGCTAGCATGTGGGAAGACCCGTGTTTGGTCTTCAGCATCACCGGAGAGAGAAAAAGGTTTCTGTGAAGATGAGTAGACAAGTGAAAATAGCGGAATGAAGACAAGTGTCCAGGAGTACAGTATGGCGGAGCCGCTATTACAAGCACTGTGTACACAGACTGGATTAGAAGGCACCTGACCCATCATGTCCCCAGCGGCTGAGTGCTGTCAGAAGCCTGGGAGTCTTAGTCAGTGAGTTTCTCAGGCAGAGTCACACTCCCCCATTGCTCAGAACAGCATATATCAGCCAGCCACCGTCAAGAATGCGCTGTAGGTTAGCACTTCCCAGAAGACCACTTTGCAAAAGCTGAGTCTTCAACACAGGGAGCATTTGCTTGGTGAAATGAAGCTGAGTGGCCTTCACCCTCAGCTTTCTCACTTACCAAATGAGAGTGCCTGGATGCTTGGAGCATGGCTGCTGTGGTGACCATGTGGAGAAGACTGTCTGGGCAGGGCCTTGAAGAGCACAGGTGCCAGAGGACACTCACCTTGAGCATGAGCCAGCCAAACTCATGGTTGTTGACTCCCAGGAGGTAGGGCACAGTGGGGAATTGCTTCTCCATTAGGAGCTTCTCTGGGCTTCTTGGGAAGAAGGAGTCGTTGATTATGTAGGAAATGTTCACATTTTTCTGTAAGAAAAGCAAGGTGGGAGACCGACTGTCAGGACCCAGCCTACTGATTCGGCAGGAACTGGACAGGACCCCTCTGGCCATTGTCTGTCATCATCCCCCAAGAGGTGACATACCTGCTTGTTAAGGTCCCTTCCTTCCTTCTGCAGCAGACACTGCACCAGCTCAGCCGAGGATACGGAGCTGCAGGCCAAGGAGCTGGCAAAGGTCTGAGGACAGACAGAAGAATGTTGCCTCTCAGACACACACCCTTCAACTCTCGAGCGTTACTCTCTGTACTGAGCTGTGATGTCACTGTCTGGATCCAAGGCTAGCCCGAGAGACCTGCTACCAGCTTATGGGGGCTGATCCCTGTTCCTGTGTACCCTTCATCTGTCTGAGACTGTGTCCTTTTCTAGTTCAGTAATAGTTTGTGGTACCAATAAGGACATGCATGGACATGTCTGGTAGGGAATGGAAGGGGTGCTGAGTCTGGAGCAGGGCAGGGAGGCTGGAGGGATGGCATCCAGAGAGACAGAGGAGGTCTGACATTTGTGGTAAGAAAATCTCTCCCCTCTATAGTCAGGTTAGGGGTATGCTGCTGCTCTTGGGCAGACAAGGAGCAATGTGTCCTGCTGAGGTTCCTGAATAATTTCTCAAATCCAGTGTTATTGCTTCCTCCATCATCACAGCCAGGGCCTAGGACCAGCTGAACTAATGATAGGTCCAGCCTCTCGTTGCTTACCCCATCAGTGTCTCTAGAGCTTGCCTAGACTCTACCTTCACCGTCTCCCTGGCCTTGGATCTCCAGATTGCTCTCTCCATTCCACCTTCCACTCCATGTGCCTTAGATTTGTTTCCCTGCCTCTTCTAGCCCTTTGCATCCTGCCCAGACTCTCAGGCATGGCCTTTCAGGTCTCTGCACTACCCTCCACTTCTTCAGTACATTCTCTTCTTGCCCTGGCCCCTACCTGATGGCTTCCTGCTTCTATGACCCATCCCTTTGTCTTATGCCTGAAGTTTTTGCATGCACAGTTCCTATTAGGGAAGTTCTTGGTGACTTCTTCTGGTTACTCCTTACAAGGGGACAAATCTCGTAGACAACAGTGTGGCTGGGAATGGAAGGCTCCCAAAGGATCCTTGGGGAAAGGGGAGATCTCTAAAAATGCCCCCGGAAAGACCGGAGATAATCTCCTCAGGGGTGGCCTTCTCCAGAAAGCTATGTCTGACTGTCTACCTCCTGGACTGCAGTAGTCATCGCCTCTGAGCCTATTGGTAACTCCGTAGTGGTTATTCCTTCCTCTCCAAACCTGACCTACAGAGTAGGTTTTGAGGCACAACACTTAGTATAAGAGAGTGAAGGAAAGGCAGACCTGAGCTTCAGGCCATGGGTTCATCTCCTTCAGTATCTTGCTGTTGATAACCCCACTCTGGGATATGGCTCTGTGGAAGAGCCCCGCAGACATTGGAGACAGGACCTGGGAACAGCAGAGAGAACAGATGATGTCAGCAGGCAGAAGAGCTAGGTCTGGGGCCACAGAAGCCCTCTCAGACCTGGCCACAGTTGCTACTTCTCTGTGATAACTCACCAGGGACGAGACGATCATGCCACCAGCAGAGTTACCGAAGATAGTGACACAGTTGGGATCACCCCCAAAGGGGGCTATGTTTCCCTGCACCCAGCGTAGAGCAGCTACCACATCTAGGAGGCCTCGGTTGCCCGGCATGTGCTTGTCCCCGGTGCTAGGGGCAGGGCAAGGCAGTCATTAGCACAACATAGTTCCCAAGACATAATTATTTTTTTATTGCACTCTGCAAATTTGCTTTGAAATCATTCACCAGGGCCTTGGGCACTCCTCTGCTCCCTGATCTTGCCTTGGCTATGACTCACCACTGCCACCTGTTTTCCCAGTATATGGTGTGGGCAGATGTAGCAATGCAGTCAGTCAGAGCTGGCTCTCAGATGGGTAACAGAGTTTGTTGCTCTTTGTCCCCATTCCCTGATAGGGCTCTAACTCCACCCTTTACCCAAGTTCAATGTTCAGATCTGGCTTTGATTGGGCCCCTTCCCATCGTGGAGCCCTGGGATGTTCTCTCCCTCTCTCCCTCTCTGTACCCTCCTCTCGTGTGTGTGTGTGTGTGTGTGTGTGTGTGTGTGTGTGTGTGTGTGTGTAGTGCATGCACATATAAATTCCTGTCGTGTACACACGTGGAGGCCAAACATCAACATTAGGCATCTTGCTTAACTGCTTTGCTTCTTAGTTTTTGAAACAGGATCTCTACTTGAGTAGTTAGTGCTGAGATTACAGACATATGCAGTCATACCTAGCTTTTATATGGATGTTGGGAACTCCAATTCATGTCTTTGTTTGTATGGCAAGCAAACTTTACTGGCTGAACACCCTTCCCTACCCCTCCACCCTTAGATTCTTATGAGAAGGCCTTCCTCAGGGATACAATGTCCTCTTCCAGGCTGGCCATCTTACCTGAGGAAGCCAAAGATCCCAAGGCGGTACTGGACAGTGACTACTACAACATTCCCATAGGCAGCCAGGGCTGATCCATCATGGGAGGTGGCAGAACCAACTACCAGAGAGCCCCCATGGATCCATACCATGACCTGTAGAAATGGCTATGAATCAGTGACTCCAGCTTCTGGGACTCCAGTCACCCACCTAGCTGCCTAGGGTATTCTAAGGAAAAGGGGGTATAGAGGGGCAGATGGCATGGCAGAGCTGGATGGGGGGGTCCTCTGGACTGTATACCGGCAGTCTGGCCCCTGCAGTGGCTTCAGTGGGGCTGTAGATGTTGAGGATCAGGCAGTCCTCAGAAATAGAGTAGATCTGAAGCTTTTCGTTGAGGGTGAATCTGCCATTGCTCATTCTCTCTACATCCTGCAGGCACCTGCAGCCAAAGGGGATCCCAGGGCCAGCTGTCAGCTCCACACACCCTGGTGTCCAGCTGTCGCCGCCACCCTGCCCTCTTGCCCACCTCCTGCAGGGGTACTCACATTGGGGGATTGGTGCTGGCATCTCTCACACCTTCCCAGGGCTGTGGTGGGAGTGGGGCTGAGAACCGCAGAGGCCCGAGAGGTGCCTGAGCAAACGGAATGCCCAGGAAGACATTCACCAGGTGGTCTGTACCCTTCACACCCACCTGCCGGCCTCTCACACGACCCAGGGGGGTATCCACTTCAGGCTGAGGGACTTTGGGTCCTGAGATGGGGAGAGAGGGGCCACTGGGTGAGTCTACAGCCTCCAAGAGGGGATGGATGAAGGCTGGACTTTTAGAACTAAGGAGCATTTGTTTCTCCAGTGTCTGTTGTGGAGTTCTATTCAGAGTACTCTCCACACAGCATCATGGTTGAGCTCTCCAGCCAGTGGTGCTCTTCATGATTACTATTTGTTTATTTTTGAGAAAGTTCATTCTGGCCTTGAATTTGCTACATAATGACTAACTTTTAACCCCTGATCCTCCTGCCTCTACCCTCAGTGCTAGGATTACAAGTGTGTGTTAGCACACAGGGCTCCTGTCTCCACGGGTGTCCCTGACTTCCTCTTTTTTTTTTTTTTTTTTACCTTGTGTCACAACCTCTAGGCTTAATCAGACCTGCTGCCCACTGAAACCTCAGGTTACTCACATGCTAAATACGGTATGATAGTCAGCCTTGTTACTTTCTGTGTCCAGATGCCTTAACATCTGGAGCCTGGTTACTTTAAGTCCGCTTAGCCCATGTTGCTTCTTCTTGCCCACTTGTGAAAACAAGAAGGAAGTCTCTCCCAGTTTCCCCTTACTTGTTCTGTCTTCTGGTGGCTTCCCTGTGTGGCCTCATGGGGTGATTCGAACCTCCATTTTTCAGGGAACTGTGAGTAAGCTTCCTATATGACACTCTTGGTTGTCTTACCAGGACCGATTAAAATAAGTCTTGTGTCTCTTTAAAACATAAAGATAGGACTGGGGCTATAGCTCAGAGGTAGAGCTTGCCTAGTATGTTAAGGCCTTGGGTTCAGTCCCTAGAAAATAAGTAAATACCATCACCATCACAACCCCTCATCTCCTCATGACCCCTGCTCAGAAGGATGCACAGCGCCTGCGTTCTTCTCTACTGGACCCCTTTCCTGAGAGGGCTGCCCACTCTGACTGCCTCACTCTCCTTCCTCAGGTTTCCTACCGGGCCGGAAGCCCCCACTTCACAGGTTCAGGGAGTGTGTCTTACCAGTGCCGGTGGCAGGAAATGCCAGGAGTAGACAGGCCACCCAGACTAGGACACTGGACCCAGCTTGTGCCATTGTCTCCATATTTCTCATAACCGACAGTGGAAGACGCTGTGAAAAGCAAGAGAGGACTTACCTTTTATAGCACCTTTTACCTTGTAAAAATTAACTTGGCCCGCCCTAATTGGTTGGCAGCCAGCTCTGGAGTTAGGTGTGCTCTGGCTGCTCCCAGAGCAGAATAAGGAGCGTCTTCCGAGAGGCCTCATGATAGGGCGCCCTCTGGTGTTCAAACACCAGCTCCAGCCTGCACTCTGAGAACGGCAGTAGCTGAATTCCAGGTCAGCTAGACTCCGAGCTTCCTGTAAGACTCCAGGTGAATTCCTATTCCCAGAAGGAGGACTGGGCAAGTGGAAAAGAGGAATCATTCTAAGCAAGACTGAAACCCAGAAGCACCAAGACTTCTCTAAGTTTCCCAGCCCAGCCCGTGTACACTGATGAGGGATGGCTCAAAGGCCCACTGCTTTGCTGGGATATGTTGGCACTTTTTATAGGCTTATGTGTTGGGTTTTACAACTTTTCAAGCCTAGGTGGCATTTTGCTGTTTTCTCTACCTTTATAGGGTCCCCAGGGAGCCATTTTGGCTCCATTTAGGCATTACTCTATTGAGAGAATACCAAAGGAACTCTGAGCCTGCAGCAAAATTCTGCCTGGCTTCACTCTTTTTGCAAATCCACCAAGCTAACAAGACTCCTATTGGCATTCTGAATTTGCATAGTCCCAGTGCCATGTGTCCACCATGAAGGTCTGCCGAGGGTGTAAGTGTGACCTGAGCCTGCTTGGACCATGACCATAGCTGCCGAGTGTCCCCAGGATATTGGAATCCTGAGGTGATCATGCTCAATGAGTTTGTAGAAGGAATCCCAGCCCAGCCTTTAACAAAGAACTAATAGTCTCTTGACTATTATTATAGGAGGGGTGTCATTCATGATTTCTGAGATGTCCACAAGGCATCTTTTCTATTATTCTAAAGAGAATATATAGGTATGTAGGTGTGTATGTTTTTAAAAAAATATTTATTTTATTTTATGTGTATGGATGTTTTCCTGCATGCATATCTGTGCACCAGGTGTGTACAGTGTCCTCAGAGGCCAGAAAAAGGCGTTGGATCCCCTGGAACTGGAGTAAAAGAGGGTTGTGAGTTACCATATGGGTGCTGGCAATCAAATCCAGGTCGTTCAGAAGAGCAGCCAGTGCTCTTAACCACTATGCTTTCTCTTTAGTGCCCCATGTGGATTTTTTTAATACAAGGTCTCACAATTAGCCCAGGCTGGCCTCAGACCTATGCTCTTCTTCCTTTCACATCCTGAGTGCTGTACAGGCTTGCTCCTCCATGTTTTGTTTAAGCAGAAAATTTAGAGGCACGTTTGCTCAAGGTCAAATAAGCAGAGGCACTGCCAGTAAACTACAGAATTTCTTACACTGTACACTATCTTGTTTGCCTCATTCTTGCTACATCTGAAATTCGTGCATGGACACCAGCCTCAAGTCTCCTCCCCACCTTCCTTAGGCTAGTTCTTCTGCACTTCCGGCTTCTACTGTATCTTTCCCAACAGCTGCAAACTCACCCTCATCTAAGAAGTATCCTGTTCAGATTTGGGGATATAGCTCCGTGGTAGAATGCCTGCCTCACACATGTGAGGCCTCAGTCAATCCCTAGCACCACAAATGAACAAAATGATATCACACTACCCAAACTGCTCTTTGTCCCATTTTCTCTCCTCTTTACAGCAAAGCAAAGGTCATCTGTTGTGTCTCTCCTTTCTCTCCTTCTAGTCTCTCCTAGAAGTTTCCTTTCACCTAATCAGCAAGATCAGATGAGGCTGGGAAAGGAGGATCCTGCAGGAGTGTGGAGCAGAGAAACCCTGCCTCTGAAACTTCTCCAAGATGCCAGGAACCCTTCATACTCCTTCAGGAGTCACTATAATCACTGTGCTAGCAGGCACAAGTCCAGTAGAGGTGCTGGGGGTGAAGATGAGGGAGCAGAAAACTGTGATTGGAGCAGCTGACAGGAAGGTGGAAGCAGAAGCTGAAAGTCCAGGGGGGTGAACAGTTAGGATGTCCACAGATGGAGAAACAGAAGTGACCTTTGGTTGGTAAAGGGAATTATTTGAACAGAGGCATGTATGTATGTTTAGGCTGAGTGAGCCTTTCATCTCATTAAGGAAAATACCACCTTGTTTTTAGGACTCACAGCTGCCTAGGACCTCACTAAAGGTTCCCCACTCTTTACAGTTCAAGGTCTGAGATTCAGCACAGCACATTCCTACTTAGTCATGGCTCTTTTTCATTGGAAACTAGCACTTTCCAAGGTCCCTCACCCCATAGTTGGCAAAACCTTACTTGGCAAATCTTTAAAATTTCACCTCCTACTTTCAGAAGGCTGTGAGGATTATAAGCAACCCAGGCTGTGCCCAGGAGCCTGAGTTCCTTGAGGAAGTGATGTGGGGCTCAATCCTAAACAGCCTGTAATGCCCCCTGAAAACTGGCCATGGCCTCTGCATTCTAGCTTTTCAAGTGCTGAGTCCAGTGCTGTCTGGGTCCCTTCTCATTTTTCTTTCTTTCTTTCTTTCTCTCTTTCTCTTTCTTTCTTTCTTTCTTTCTTTCTTTCTTTCTTTCTTTCTTTCTTTCTTTCTTTCTTTCTTTCTTCCTTCCTTCCTTCCTTCCTTCTTTTCTCTCTCTCTCTCTTTCTTTCCCTCCCTCCTTCCCTTCCTTCCTTCCTTCCTTCCTTCCTTCCTTCCTTCCTTCCTTCCTTCCTTCCTTTTTTTTCCCTCTGTGGAGCCTTGGCTGTCCTGGAACTCACTCTGTAGACCAGGCTGGCCGTGAACTCATAGAGATCTGCCTGCCTCTGCCTCTCGAGTGCTGGGATTAAAGGCATGTGCCACTACTACCCAGCAACATCAAGTATTCTTAATCACTGAGCCATCTCTCTGGCCCCACTGTATGGCTAGTTTCTTTATGTTAACTGAACAGTCCAGTACTTCTTCTTAATCCTGAGCTACCACATGCCATAGCTCTGCCATATACTGCACCATCATTCAGAGACCCTGTATCACCAATGTCCAAGACCAGAGTAAACCAAGTGGAATAAAGAAAACTTTTGGGGCATTTCTGTGGTGTGTGCATGTGTGTGTGCAACTCTGTGTGTATGAGTGTGTGTATGTGTGTACATCTACAGAAGTGGGGTATAGAGAAGATTCAGGGAGACATCTGCAATGAAACACCACTACATGCTCATCCATCATAATCAGATTTAAAACCATAAAACCATGAGACATGGTGTGGTACACACTTGCAATCTTAACACTTGGTAGGCTGAGAGAGGACATGGAGCAGCTGGCAGGGGATTAAAAGAGTCTTGGAAGACAGTTGGGCAATTTTTTAAAAAGTTGAGTGAACACACATTATATATGGCTCAGCAGGTCTATTCTCAGTTTATCCCAAAGAGATGGAGTATTACATTTTGCCTACACAAAGTCATTAATAATCCCTGCCCCCTGTCCCCCCCCCCCCCCCGCCCCCGTCCACTCAGATGTATATAGTTGGTGAGAGGGTAGTGGTTTGAACATACATGGAATCCACTCTGTAATAAAAGGAGTGAGCTACTCCTTAAATCTCAAAAACATTAGGGGATAGAGCCCGTCACAAATGACTCTTTTTGTATTATGATAGACAAGGCAAACTTACAACAATGGAAAATGGTGAGGTGGTTGCCAGGGAGCAGAGTTCAGGGAAATGATTAACATAAAAAGGGCATGAGGGGACTTTTTGAAGAGAAAGACACATGATACGTAGGGGGTGGGGGGGAGGGGGTAGGTACACTCCTCAGTTATTCAAATTAAAACTTTAAAATGGTGGCATTCAAATGTTTGTAAACATTACACAACAAAACTCTTACAAAATAAGGCTACCGAGAGTCTAAAAAGTGCCCTGTGCACCCCGCCTTTGGT
The DNA here is from genome assembly GCF_004664715.2 of Peromyscus leucopus. Classification (NCBI taxonomy): domain Eukaryota; kingdom Metazoa; phylum Chordata; class Mammalia; order Rodentia; family Cricetidae; genus Peromyscus; species Peromyscus leucopus. The sequence continues at coordinate 106,835,560 of NC_051067.1, read as the reverse complement.
GAAGTGCCCTGTGCGTTAGTAGAAATGAAGCCGGCGGAGGAGCATCTGCAGCCAGCTCTGCAGCAGGCTGAGGGCAAGAGCTTTGAGTGCCCGAGCCCAGGCTGAATGCTGTCCTTGCCTGTCCCCTGGTGTTCAGGGTGGGCAATGCAGGCACTTCATTTTCTTTTTTTAAACGTTAATTAGTTAATTAGTTCTTTGTGGTTTTTTTACATCATGTATCCGGATCCTATTCATTTCCTGTCCCTTTGCATCTGTCCTTTACCCTTGCACACTCCCCAAATAGGACAAAATTTAAGAGAAAAAGGAAAATAATAATAATAAAAAAAGAAAAAAAGAGAAAAACTTAAAAAAAAAAATCTCATCATGGCTGCTGACCTGAGCTAGTGGGAGCTCACAGACTCTGGACCAACAGCTAGGGAGCCTACATGGGACTGACCTAGGCCCTCCACATGTGGGTGAAAGTTGTGTAGCTTGATCTGTTTGTGGGGCCCCTAGAAGTGGGATCAGGACCTGTCCCTGGCACATGAGCTGGCTTTTTAAGAACCTAGTCCCCATGCTGGGATGCCTCACTCAGCCGTGATGCAGGGGGAGGAGCTGGGTCCTGCCTCAGCTTGATATACCATGCTTTGTTGACTCCCATGGGAGGCCTGCCTCTTTCTGAAGGGAGGGGAAGTACATGGGGCAGGGGATAGAAGGGAGGTGGGGGAAGGGAACAGGAAGAGAGGAGGGAGGGGAGACTGTGGTTGGTATGTAAAATAAATGAAAAAATTTAAGAAAAAATGAAAAAGAAGTCTCGTCATGGAAGCTGCAGTGTGACACAGTGAGTTACGCCATAAACCCCTTTATACATATATCTTTACTTGCAAGTGTTCATTGCAAAAGTCATTGGTCGGGTTTGAGGTCTCTGGTTTCTACTACACTATCGATGGTAGGCCCTAGCTAGGACTCCTTCTGGACATCCTGTTGTTGCCCTGTGTTGTGGAGATCCTGAAGCTTTGGGTCTGCAGGTCAGGTCCCTTCATGTGCTCCAGCAGATCATAGATGGGGTGGATGATGAGGCCGGCCAAGTTATAACCTTGGGTCTGGGCCTGGGCAGTTGTAAGGGTTGGTCCACCAGATGTGAAATGGGGACAGTTCTCCCACCCTTACAACTTTGGGGCTGGCTCACCCACATCTGCACTGACAGGGTTGGCTCTCCCATTCTTATGACCACCACAGGGCCAGCTCTCTCACCCACCTCAGGCATTGATGGGCAGGAGGGAGGGCATCATTTCCCCGCCCATGCCCATGCCGTCACAAGACAGATGAGAAATGGGACATCTCTCCCATGCTCACCACTTAGGGGCTGGCTCACCCACAACTCCACCAACAGGATTGGCCCTGTCATGCTGCTCTTGGGAAGTGCAGGGCCTGCTCTCCCAAGCGTTACAGCTTGTAGGGAGCAGGGACAGCTCTCCCACTCTTGTTACCTCAGGGTCAACTCTCCCATCTGCCTTAGATATTGCTCAGCATCTCTCCCTAGCCCTTGCCTCCACGTGGGAGAAGAGGGGTGGGGCTAGGTGGGAGCAAGTTCACGTTCTTAGGGCTGGCTCACCTGTGCTCTCATCAACAGGGTCGTCTCTGCTGTGCTGCCCAGACAGCGTGCAGGGCTCGCTTTCCCGTGTGTTGCCGCTGGTCAGGGGTCAACTCCCTTACCATCTCAGTCTGCTCCCTTCCTCTCTTGTCTCTCCAGATATGCCTCTGTCCTCAGGACCTGAACCATTCTGTCTCTCTCTCTCCCATAAACCACCATATTATACCTCTGCTCACACTAATAGTGTCTATCTGACTGGTGCTGCAAGGTATCAGGTGGGCTTGTGTTTTCTTCTTGGAGCCTGGAGGGGATAGCCTCCATGTGGGTCTCCTTGCAACTCAGGTCGCCCTGGTGCTGGGCTGGGCCATGCTTCCTTATCACAAAGAGATCATTATAGTGCCCAGCCACCTGGTGGGTTCTGCCCACTCTGGCTGCATGGCAAGGGGTTGGGGGTTTCTCTGGAGTCTGGTGGCAGACTGGAGGTTAGAATCCCCCTGGCACATGGTTTGGAACTTCATTTTCAACCCAAAGGTCATAGTGCTCAGCGCTCAGCTCCAGTGCAGTGTATGAAAGAAGGGGGATTTTGCCAACCTAAGAAAATTGATGCCCAAGAAGGCAAGTTAGTCAGAGGTAAGTGGATGGGAAAGTCTCAGAGTCTATATAATGAGGGTTACAATCCCTAAAAGACAGAACATGCTCTAGGGGACTGAAGAGGCAAGGTGAGCACAATTTGTTATTTTTATACAATGAGAAGAAATATAAGACAAAGCTAGTGAATGATACTTGCCTCTTTCTAGGGTGCAGGCTGGGAGGAAGAAAATTTAAGGGCAAGGGAGAAGGAAATTACTCATGAGGATGCTGGTGGAGAGTGGGAGATGCTTAAGGTCTGGTGGTTGTAGGGACTGTGAAAGGCAGGAAGCTATCTCCCAGAACCCACAGGCTGCAGGGAGCCAAAGCCACAAATCTGTTCCTGGATTCCAACCCTCCAATTCTGTATTTAAAAAGAATCTTGGGGTTGGGAATTTAGCTCAGTGGTAGAGTGCTTGCCTAGCAAGCAGAAGGCCCTGGGTTGGGTCCTCAGCTCCGGGGGGCGGGGGAGAGAATCTTATGGATAATTTCCTTGTCAATGTGCAGTGATCATGTGAGTGTGGCACTTACAGCATCCGCAGGACGGGGGCATATGAGCAGTGTCAGAGCCTTTGGACACTTTATACTGACCCCACTTGCATTCAGGTCTACACTCCTAACCAACACAGGACACTTTATAGCCTTCTGCTGCCATTAATTCCTGGATCTACTGGGGACAGGATCTTGGTCCAGAACTCAAACCTGAGGGCCATCAGGGCACGGCAGGCTGGATGTCTTAGTTACTGCTCCTCTTGGCCAAGAACAAGCCAGAGAGGTAGGCCCTCAATATTGAGATTCCCGCAGACATACTATTCCATCAGGGCAGGGACCTTGATATCCCTTGATTTGGGTCAGGACAGTGAACCAAGTAAACCAAGGGCATTGTGGGGACTTGCTGGCAAGTTTTCTGATATAGAGAAGAATTTAAGAACTACTCACAGAGAATGGGTGGGGTGGGTAGGTGATGGTGGCACACGCCTTTAATTCCAGAACTCCAGGAGGCAGAGGAAGGAGGATCTCTGAGTTTGAAGCCAGCCTCGTCTACAGAGCAAGTTCTGTTGTGCCCATGTCTCAAGACCCCCAAGCAAGACCACCACAGAGTCGATATCCGATGCAAACACACAGGGGTTTATTGATAACAAGTCCAACACTCTGACGAAGCGAGTGGAGGAGGATGGCCCTGAGCTCTCAGAGTGAGGGGTTCTTAAAGGAAAAAACTGCAAGCAGGGTGGGACAAGCCTTGGCATCATATTATTGGGTGAGGGTATGTAACCTTTGGATTTACTGGTTGGGGGTTATAGTTATCATTTTTGGGCATGCCTGGACAAGTCCCAGGCTTTGTCCTTGAGCTGCCATGGAGGCTGGCTGGCCTTGCATTTACTGACTGTGGGGGCTGACTCAGTGGCCCAGGCTCCGTCCTTGAGCTGCTATGGAGACTGGCTGGCCTAGTTCGTTTACACTGACCCATGCATGTAGCTCTAAGCTGGTGAAGGGTCCCACACAGTAAACAACTGACTGAACCTTGAGTGGTCAGAGTATGTGCAGAAAGGGAGCTACTGCAAGGACTGTCATAGCCCTCCCAGAAACTGCTTGCTCAAGTCTCAGGAAACTGAAATTGAGGCCTGATCTCTGAGAGAAGACTGAGCAGCCTGTTATGGCATCTGCTTGGTCCTTTCAGTTTTAGGACAGTCAGGGCTACACAGAGTAACTCTGTCTCTTAGGGGAAAAAAAAAAAAAAAAAAAAAAAAAAAGAACTACTCACTAGTGTCTACCTCCGTGTGGGACAGGGCTACCTGGCCTGTTTGATCCCTCTCTCTCAGAGATAAGCTATAAAGAATTGAACTACTACACTGCAGCCCACAGTCCAGATCACTGGGGAGTAACCAATGACTGGTACTCACAAGAGATCTCAGTATGCATTCTGCCATTGGGGATGTGGCTATCATATGATGGAGGACTCACGCATGCTATGAGGCCACCACCTTAGATGGGGGTCTACCCCTGGGAGCTGGAGGGAGGAGTGTCCTCTTACCAGGGAGCCTTCCTGCTTAGACACTCAGAGGCTGCAAGCCTCTGTTGATTTGCAAAGCTGGTCCAGTATCTCATTCCCCTCCCGCTCAGTCCCTCCTCCTTCTCAGGGAGGTCAGCTACAGCAAGGGAAGGACAAGGGTCCACGTCCCAGCCACCCCAGACAGCTGCCCACTCACGCTCCACACTCAGCATCCTAGTTATATAGCCTGACTCTGGGCCCCAGGCCTGGTTCCCTTTCTATCACCAAGGATCCAGGCCTTGCTCTTGCCCATCCTGTCTTACACTTCCCAACCTCCAAGTGAATCTGCTCTTTGCCCACTCAGGGAATGATCATGACTTTCATGACTGACATCATGGTTGGAGTGGGGAGAGGTGGAAAGGCAGGCTGGAGTGGTAAAAGGCCTGGATTCTAACCAGGAACTTTGAATTGCAGGATGGTACACATCTGATCTTGCCCTTTCTCTAAAGCTCTGCAGCCCAATATGCACAATGAAGGTAATCATTGGGACCTATAGCTTCGCCTCAGGCATCAGGCCCCAGTTCCAGATATTCTCATGTTAAAAATGTACTACTGGGAGTGCAGGGATCACAAAAATGAAGTCCCCCATCATCTGTTGGAACTGGGCTCGGAGAGTCTATGGTTTTCAGTGTCTCCCATGTACTCCAACATCAACAGGTTACCAAACTCAGGAGCCAACATCTAACTTAGTGGGATCTAAGAGACAGGGTGGGGAAGCCTTGGGGGTATGGCCTGGGATGGGGACAAGATAAGGAGGAAAGAGCCAAGTTCTAGGGTGACCTCACAAACAGACAGAATCATTGTTCAGACCATGTAAATGGAGTTGCATTGGTAGGATATCTAGTGGTGACTTCATTATTCACAGTCACCAGAAGCCTCATCATCTTTTCTGATATGTTCTATAGAATAGCCCTCCAGGTCTCTCTGTCTCATTACTTCTGGCTGTCAGTGGTGTCCACACCCTAGGTGGCAAGGAGAGAGTCTCAAGTTGGGGATGGTGAATGAACCTGGGTTCACAAAAATCTTACCATCCCATTAGGGCTTCCAAGACACCAGAGTTACAGAGATCTCATTTTTTGGATTTATTTTATTTTTAATTATGTGTATGTGTATATGTTTATGTCAGTAGGTGGGTATTGTCTAGGTGAGCACAGGTGCCCTCAGAGACTAGAGGTATCGAATTCTCCTGGAGATGGAACTATAAGTCGTTGTGAGCTGTCTGATGTGGGTTCTGGGAACTGAACCTCCAGAAGGGCAGTGTATATTCTTTACTGCTGAGCCATCTCTCTTGCTTCTGGACTTCACTGTTGACACCAATGATGATGGTGACATGCTGAGAACCAGGAGGGGCTACCAGCTTTTGTGGGACAAGAAGACTTTATATAACACCAGCTATGATATTGAAGGCTTGTGGGGACATGCCAGGTCAAACATCATTAGCATGTCCTGGAACATCTCTGATATCCTTGGGGTACCGTACACTCATTCCTGGCTCATTCTTAAATCCCACCCTGGATGGTCCCATGTCTGGTTCCACATGCCTGGGCCATCAGTTCACATCCAATACTACCAGACAGCCTGGTCTGGTGGTAAGGTATTTGTGCCTGAGAAGCTGAAGGCCGTGTGGGCATTCTGCTCCATATGCTATTGCCATCCCCCCCACACCCAGGACGACTGGGCCCGACTTTGTTGATGGCTAGTGTTTCCTCTTCACTCTTGTCCTACAGGCAATTTACCAGGACCTTTGACTCTGCCTGCCTACATGCAGGCAAGTTGGCTCCTATCTGTAAAGGAACTAGGCTCATCTTTTCAGGCAGGGAGATGAGGGTTTCCCAACCTAGGGTCCAAAGCCTCCTGGAACCTAGAAGAGCTTACATGGCTGGGTGAGAGTTCCCTTCCCTCACACTACTCCATGATTCAGGGGCTTGGAGGGGGGACGGTGGCGGTGGGGGGTGGCAAAGTGCAGGGGTCCTACAGGTGTTTTGGCAAAGGGAATTTTCAGGAAGGTATATATGTTGGTGTCTTTCATATAGATAAGGCATCCTCTCACTTGGCCTGTGTGTGTGTGTGTTCCTAATGGGTTTTGCTGAGCCCAGGCCTGTGGGTGGAGGAATGATGTCAGGGATGGTTCTATGAACTGCCTCTTTGTCAGCCACAGTTCAGCCTTTCAGAGATTCCTGTTTTGTAATCACTAATCACTGGCTTCACATCTTTCGCCCCCTTTAACATGTGAACTGTCTCCATCATTAGATTTTTTAAATTCTAATAATATGATAAATTTAGAATTCCTGTATGCATTAAAGCAGAGAGTACACTGTTGTGTGTGTGAATGGCCGTGTTTCAGGGGGAAAAGGAACTGAGGTGGTGAATTCTGTGATTATACTAAAAACTACTGAGTATACACTGGGTATTGTGCATGGCCCAAGGAACCTTTTGAAGGCGCCATCTATGGGTGGGACAGAAGAATGTGTGACCCATTACCCATATTCTTTGTGACCTGTCATTTATAGTTTATGTTCCATATTACTGGGGTCAATGTCTCTACCTATTGGTGAAATTATTAAGGCAACTCCACGTAGTTAAAAGGGAGGTTTATTTTGTGGGGTAACTTACAAGTGAAGGGATAGGTAACAGGGTCTGGGAGAGGTGAAGTGCAGGCAAGTCCACATTAGTTAAAAGGGAGGTTTATTTTGTGGGGTAACTTACAAGTGAAGGGATAGGTAACAGGGTCTGGGAAAGGTGTGGCGCAGTCCTGCGGTGTTCTCTGGAGAACTCTGCTCGGTCTACCTCCAGCGTCCAGGGTCCAGGAACCAAGAGAGGTGGCGAATCCAGATCTCAGGTCTTCAGGGTCCTCTCTCGGTCCCGCCTTGTAGGCGTGACAGTTACTGAAGCCTCAGTGGGGGTTGGAACTTCCAGATCAAAGCTGGAATGGCTACCCACTACATCTACCCTGTGTTTATTCTGACTATGTAGACTTTTTTCTTGCTGTTATTCCCTAAACAATATAGCCTGGCAACCATTTACACAAAATTAACATCACACTAGACATTCATTATAGGTTACCTATGTTCATTTAAATAAAACATTCATGTGCGTGAATGTTTTGCCTGCATGTTTCTATGTGCACCACATGCATGCAGTGCCTGCAGAGGACAGCAGAGGGTGACAGAACCCAGGTAACTGGCATTATAGGTAGTTGTGATCCACCATATAGATGCTGGGAACCAATCCTGGATCCTCTGGGAGAGTGTCTTAACTTCTTAACTGCTGAGCCATCTCTCTAGTCACCTATCTATGTTCATTAAAAAAATACATTCCTAGGCTTATGCAAAAACTAACAATTTTATGTAAGGCTTGTGAACATCTGCATATGTAAGTTTGTACTGTAGGGTCCTGAAGCCAATCTTGTTGGGTACCAGGGGATAACTATAGTTTGTCTGAATGTTGGCACAAGCCGAAATTTTATTTATTTTGTGGATTTGGGAACAGGGTATGATGAAGTTTCAGATTTTTCTATGTAGCAGAGGCTACACAGCTGTAGTTGCCTTGAAACTCCCAATTCTCTTGTCCTCACCACTTGAGTACCGGAATTGCAGGCATATATCATCAGGCCTGGTCAAAATCTTATTTTAAAACGGAGCCAGCCATAAGGCTCAGGAGCGCTTCCTGCCTCCAGGTCTTAGTCTATACAACAGTGGTTCTCAACCTGTGGGGTATGATCCCATTGGGGGTTGCAATCAAATATCCTGTGTGGAAGGCCAGCTCCCACCTTTTCCAGGGTTCCTACAAGGAGGAAAGAGGAATAAGAAAATATTAGGTAGAAAGAGGGACCTAGTTGACGAGAAGACAGAAACACAGGATAGTTTTGGGAGGACCTGGGTCAATACCCAATGGCTCTTTCTGCTTATTCAAAAGGACTTTTTATAACAATGCCAAGGGTTGGGGCAGAAGACCTCCCCCTTGCTAGATCGAAGCACACCGTACAGCCAAGTGTAGACCCTTCCGAACACCTGGTAACCACACCTGTGGTGGTCAAATCATCCCCTTATGTAGCCCTGCTGGATAAAGCAAGCTCAGATTCTCTGACCCTGAGTAATTTGGGCCTCCACAATCCTGCATATCAGATATTTACGTTACGATTCATAACAGTAGCAGAATTAGAATTATGAAGTGGCAATTAAATACTTTTATGGTTGGGGGTCACCACAACACAAGGAACTGTATTAAAGGGTCTCAGCATTAGGAAGGTTGAAAACCACTATTCTACAAGTAACTCAGCAATGGTAGGTGTGCCGGCTAGTTTTATGTCAATTCAACACAAGTTAGAGTCATCTGAGAAGAGGGAACCTCAATTGAGAAAATGCCTCCATAAGATCAGGCTTTAGGCAAGCCTGTAGGGCATTTTAAAATTAGGGATAGATGTAGTAGGGCCCAGCCCAATAGTGGGTGGTGCTATCCCTGGGCTGGTGGTTTTAGGTGTTGTAAGGTAGCATACTGAGCTATCCATGGAGAGTTCCCCATGGCCTCCTGCCTCTAGGTCCCTGCCCTGTTTGAATTCCCACCCTGTCTTCAGTGATGAACTGTGATGCTACACAAAACTTTTCCTCTACAAGTTGCTTTTGGCCATGAAGTTTTGTCTCAGCAATAATAATCCCAATTAAGATAGTAGGAAAGGCCAGGCGGTGGTGGCGCACGCCTTTAATCCCAGCACTCGGGAGGCAGAGCCAGCACTCGGGAGGCAGAGCCAGGCGGATCTCTGTGAGTTCAAGGCCAGCCTGGGCTACCAAGTGAGTCCCAGGAAAAGCGCAAAGATACACAGAGAAACCCTGTCTCGAAAAACAAAAAAAAAAAAAAACAACAACAAAAAAAAAATTAGCAGGAAAGACAGGAGCTAAGCAGGGGTGGCCAACAGAGATGAGGTGAGTGTGGCTTTGGGCTGGGTAGGTTAGTTAGATTGTGATAAGTTGGTGGTAGGCAATCAGTTCCTACACTAGAACCTCCTGGCGTGAGAAGATAGAGCACAAAGGACACACCCAGGCGTGGTGCCCGCCTGGCCAGAGTTTCTTGTAACACGAATTGCTAAACGGTCTTATTAATAGAACACCCGGAGCCGGTTATTGGGGTGAACACTGAATGATCAGAGAAACAGAACAAGCCACAGCCAATCTCACCTTGCCAACTCCTCAGCCAATCCTGTTTTCACAAACCCTCAGACTGAAAGCCTCTGAGTCCTCACCCCTGAGGGTCTCAATTGAACTGCTGCTTAGTTCCTGTCTCCTCATGCCTTATATACCATTCTCCACCCAGCCATGTCACTTTCTGGGATTAAAAGCATGTGTGCTTTCCAAGCAAAGGCATGAGATCTCAAGTGCTGGGATTAAAGGCGTGTGCTGCCACTGCTTGACTCTGTTCCCAGTGTGGCCTTGAACTCACAGAGATCCAGATGGATCTCTGCCTCCTCAGTGATAGGATTAAGGGTGTGTGCCACCACTTTCTGGCCTCTATGTCTGATTTAGTAGCTGACTCTGTCCTCTGATCCCCAGATAAGTTTATAAGGGTAAACAGTATATCACCACAGTTTCTGATATTGACCCAGAGGTTTCCTGGCAGACACAGCATACTACCTTTTCTTTAAAAACTGAACTATGCTTTTGTTCTAGTAGCACGCATGGGGTAAAGAGAACCCAGTGACCACTCAGATCATCTTTGAGACATGGTGCAGAGTCCTTTACATTCTCCAGGTCTAATAATCTTGCAGGGTTCTCCTTTGGGAAATGGAAGGGTCTTTCTCTGGCTAAGAGAAAGTCATAGACTGAGAGAAATCATAGTGTGAAGTTACTCTTATTGTAGTATTGACAGCCAGTGGCAACTCCAGCCACAAACACAGGAGGAACATGCTCCAAGTCCACCTCAGCTACCATGTCTGTTGATCCCAGCTTTCCCAGCCCTCCTTATCTTCTTACTCTTGAGTGTTCTCGTTCACCCCCAGTCCTATGCTGTTTCAAGGACCCATCTTTGGAGCTTTAGGCACATTAGGTCAGTGCATGGCTTCTGTGATGTCACCTCCCCTAGCGTCTGCTTCTCTGGCACCTTCCCTCCTACAGTTTCAGCCATTACTGCTCTGTGATTTGGTCCTTGTTGGTGCCTGGAGTCTTACCACGAGCCCGAAGGAGGGAAGCAGAAGCCCACAGGCTGCGGTACTTAGTCATTCATGAATTCAGTCCAGCCCCACACCTGCCTCCTGGGCCTCTCTTTGTTTGCTACAGGGCTCTGCTATGAGGCTGCCCTGTGACACAATGCCAGGGAGTCAGTCGCCAGGGCCTCACCCAGGTAGGACATTGGACCTGAGGGCTTAAGTATGGCACTGGTTGGGACTGAGCAAGGTAGGTTCTACAGGAGACAGGTACTTATTGGAAAGAAGTCATCAGAAGCCTGTGACCACCAGGCAGGCCCCTTCCTCTCTTCCCTGCCTTCTTTAATCTCCTTCAAAGGCATTATGTGGCTTTTTCCATCTCTTGGAGACAGCAGGAATACTTCCTTCAAGAGACAGAAGAAAGGGACCTACCTCCCACGGTGACACTGGGCAGGTGTAAGCACTGTTAAAGCACTGATCAAATCTGGTAAATCACCGTTACTGTAATGCAATGTAATGTCAAGTTCTTTAAATTTGTACTGTAAGCACTTCCACTATTTCAATTTTTCCATAAATAAGTAAAAGATATTAGGGATGGGCAACTTGACTCATTAATTAGCAGATGTTGGGCTCTCGCTGTCCTGGAGGCCTTGGGTGATAGGGCTCTCGGTCTAAGAACCAGCCAGACTGCTCTGATGCCAACACCAACCATCTGGAATGTTCCATGGATGCCTTCAGACAACCATACAAAAATTACAGCTGATTGCCTTGGCTCCAGAAGGCACAGCCTCAGCCAGGGCTGTTTGAAACCAGTTTGTACCAGATGTTTGCTGTCACAAGCCTTGACACCTCTAGCCGACCCTGTAACCACTTCCACTTGGGAGCGTTTCTCTTGGTGGTCTAGGAGATGGGCAGCTGTGGCCAGCACTAAGAGGTGGGTGAAGCTGTGATTGCTTCAAAGCACAATCCTAAAAGATTGTGATTGGTGGTTCAGAGAGGAGGATGAGTGGTTCCAACAAATGATTGCTATTGGTCCAAAGGTTCCTTCTCAGGCTACAGAAGCAGTCAGTACAGGTTCCCTCACGAGTCAGCTGGGAGACCATCAATCAGCCAGGCTGCCTCTTTTGTGTTAGGCCCACCAAAAGGGTTCTCTCAGTCTTGTCTTGCCTACTTTCAGTCATGTTGGCTGGGCTGGTGGCAGGAAGAGAGAAGCAACAGAGACAGGGCGGAGGGGCAACAATGTCAGTCACAGCAGAATGGCAGCCCAGCTGAGCAGTCAGTAGGCCAAGCTGTGGGAACAGTAAAGCTGTTGTCTTCTTGATAGAAGCTGAAGAAGCAGGCCTAGGGCCCCAGTGATCACAGCCTCAGAGATAGCCGTGGGCCTACAGTGCCTGACTCCTGAGCACAGCATAGCCATTGGAGAAGCATGTGGATAACTCAAAAGTGTCCAAGGCAGGAAGAAGAGAGCTGAAGAGCTAAGTCTAAGGAAGAATAAAAAGGCTGTAAATGATCAGAGACAGGGACCTGCAGGGCCTGGTTTCTGGGAGTGTTCCAGGGAGCTGTCAAATCTTTAGGGATTTTTGAGCCAGGTTGAGAGCTTTATTATTATTATTTTCTTTTTATTATGTATACATACATACATACATACATACATACATACATACACACACATACATATATGTCTGTGAGTATCTAGTCATGGGTACCCTTGGAGGCTAGAAGAGGGTGTTGATTCCTTGAAGCTGGAGTTACAAGCAATTGTAAGCCACACATTGTGGGTGCTGGTAACTGAACTCAGGTCCTCTGCAAAAAGGCAAGTATGTTAACCACTGAGCAGTCTCTCTAGTTCCTAGACTGAGAGCTTTAACATTGACCATTACCAAGGGTTTAAAGACCTGATACCCAAGGCTAAGTGAAGATTTTAACACTAGTGGCCACCAAATGTTCCTGCTTTGATCTCCCTGGTGTGGCTGCTCACTCTGCCAAACACTGAGAGAAACAAAAGCTGTTGGATATGAGCATTTGAAGAGGTTCTCCTTGCCTGCTCACAATTTAGGGTAGAGCAAAGGGACCCCAAGTCAGCTGGGTATAACACCTTCCCTGCACTCTTAGTCCTGATGACTCAACTGCTGTGGGTTGGGAGAGAGCTTCTTTGAAGAGAATGCATTAGTTACTTTTCTCTTTCTGTGATAACTCTGTGCTCAAAAGTAACTTATAAAAGAAAGCATTTTATCTTGGCTTAGGGTTCTAGAGGGAGAGTCTGTAATGGTGGGGGAGGCAGGGCAGCAGGTGGCCAGAACAGAAAGCTGAGGGATCACATCTTCAAACACAAACGTGAAACAGAGTTGCCTGGAAGTTCAGTAAGGCTATACTCTCTCAAAGCCTGCCCCGATGATGAACTTTCTCCAGCAAGTACATCTCCAACCCTCAAACCTCCCTAAACAGTGCCATGAAACACGGACCAAATGATGATCTGTGAGCCCATGGGGATGTTTCTCTTCAAAACCTCTACAGAGGAGCATCCTCAGGATCCCACTGACAGAAAATGGGACAGTAGGGAGTCACTTGAGTACCACTGTTTCCCTATTTGAAGTAACTGTTCTTCTAAATCACTATGTCCATTTTGAGAGCACATTCTTGCTTTTAGGCCTCACTGGGTCCTTTCAACACCTTTCTCATTTCTCATAGCCTGTTCATGAATAATATGACATTTTACTTGAAAGTTAAATGTACATTTGTTATACAGCTCAGAAATTCAAGGTGTTAGCCCTCAAAAATAAAAGTATGGAGTGTGATCACCTTCTCTATTTGTGAGACAGGGTCTCAGTATATAGCCCTGACTGGCCTGGAACTTACAATGTACATCAGGCTGACCTTGAACTAACAGAGACCCACTTAATTATGCTTCCTGAGTGCTGAGGTTGAAGGCGTGTGCCACCACATCTAGCTTTCTTTCCTTTCTTTTTTTAAAAAAATTATTGTTTATGTGTCGGTGTGTCTGTGGGTGAATGCCATGTGTGTTCAGGTGCCCCAGAGGCTGGAAAAAAAAAGCATTGGATCATCCGTAGCAGGAGCTATTGGCAGTTGTAAATGGTTGACATGGGTGGTGTCTTTGGGTCCTTTGGAAGAGCAGCAAGTATTCTTAACTGCTGAGCCATCTCCCTAGCCCCCCAGTATTAAGATTTTTCTATCCTAAAAATTGATCTATGGCTGGACAGATGGTTCAGTTGTTAAAAACAGTGGTTGTTCTTCCAGAGGACCTGAGTTCAGTTCCCAGAGCCTATATCACATGGCTTTCAACCACCTGTAACTCCAGCTCCAGGGGATGTGACAGCCTCTTTCAGTTTTTGCAAGCACCCACTCACATACATACACATAAATAAATAATAAAATACATATTTAAAAATTGATCTGAAACTCTTCTCTTTATCATTAGCAAGTTCAGATCCTTCGGCACAGCAGCAGCAGATGGTCTAGTAGGGGGTTCTTGCAAATGAGGTCTGGGGGAGCTTGGTGGCTGGTTTGTGGTGGGAAGGCCATGGTGAGAAACTGCCACCTACAAACCAGAGAGAAAGTCCTTACTAGATACCAAATCCGTATGCCTTGACCAGGACTTTCAGCTTCTAAAACAGGTAGCAACAGACTTCTGTAGTATAGAAGCCATCCAGCGATGATACTTTTGTTACAGTCACTTGATTGAACTAAGACTTTGGGGATTCTAATGTCCAACAGCTATACTAGTTCCTATTTATAGCCATGAGGACACCAGGGACTTGCTGAGAAGTGGAAACTTGGCTCAGTTACTCAGGTTTGTGAAATTCTCAATGAACATAACAATGAATGGAGGGCCTGGGAAGTCAGGGGAGAAAGAAGATAAAATGGGCAGAGGTGACATGAGGAAGTGAAGAAGGAAGGGCCTAGGCTCTGTGGTCCTATGTAGGGTACAGGAAGGTGATGACCATTGGTGCTCACTCATCTACATCTTCCTGGGGTGGGGATTTACTGCATGTATAATAAAAGTGGACTTCTGGCAGGCTTGGCAATGAGCCTAATGCCTAGGGTTCTTTATGAATGTTGTCTATTTCCCCTTCCCAGGGCAATCCATGCATCCCTCTTAGGGTCCTCCTTGTTAGCTATCTTCTCTGGATCTGTAGGTTGTAGTCTGGTTATCCTTTGCTTTACATCTTGTATGCACTTTTTTTTTTTTTTTGAGACAGGGTTTCTCTGTGTAGCTTTGGCTTTTATCACTGTAGCACTCTAACTACAAGATGCTGTCTTGAGTGTATTAAACGTGCAACGCTTGTATGTTATGTGAGTACATACCATGTTTGTCTTTCTGAGTCTGGGTTTCCTCACTCAGGATGATATTTTCTAGTTCCATCCATTTGCCTGTAAATTTCATGATATCATTGTTTTTTACAGCTGAGTAATACTCCAGTATGTATATTCAACAACAAACTCTTATTCACAAACATCCACAAAAGGCCTCTGCAAGATGGTGCATTGGTGACAGAGA